>NW_027189128.1:7884978-7922057 GCF_040958095.1 Procambarus clarkii | reverse complement strand
TTCGTTTATATACATTGAGTTACAGTACTATAACTCTCTGGAGCTATAATTAAGTACATAACTTATATGAAGACCGAATGTGGTCAATTATTACTGTCGAGAATAGTCTTGGGTCTGCAGTGAGGTCAATGACATGTGTCGCTGTGACGTGAATCGGTTTAGGCTACTAGTCACTGATTTATTCTCTGAGATTCATAGAAACTAACTCGGCTAGTAATAACTGTACCAGACTCAATCTGGAAAAAGATAAGATGAGTTTATTCTATTAAGTTTCACTGCTGATAGTCTTCTGGTAAATGTTCGCTTACAGGCTGTTGTGAAGTTCAATTTTGCTTGTGCTAAGATACTTCTCCAAACTGTCTCTAAGATGCTTGTGGGCAGAGACAAGAAAGCAGAAGGAGCTCAAACAAAACTGATACAACCCTGCAGGTGTATCACATTAAATGGATTACTAAATCCTAGTCCAGATGACTTGATATAAATGCAGTCTTCTCTGGAAGACTTACCTAAGATGCTATAAAGGCGATTAGATGTTATGAAATGCTATAAAGACTGAATGTGGTCAATTATTACTGTCGAGAATGGTTCTGGTTCTACAGTGGGGTCAATGGTATTTGTCGCGGTGACCTGCAGCCAATTCTTAGGCTACTGACCACTGATTAATCCACTGAGATCCATAGAAACTAATTCGGCTAGTACTAATTGTACCGAACTCAATCTGGAATTAATGTTGGTTGTCAGCTGGCATAGGCTTCTTCAGGTTCAAGACTCTACCTGTAAGTAAGTAGCCTCCTGTTGAATTCAACAAGTTCATTCCATGCTGGCTTGTAGTTCCAGTAATGAACTGATAATAATGGTCTGCCCCAACTAATAGGTCTACATTGGTGAGGTGGTCAGACTTTATCTTGGAGTCAGCCAACTTGATTCTATTTTTCTGTAAAAATTTGGCTGTGTCTCTTAGACCTTTGACATTCATGTCAAGAGGGATGTGATTAACTACTATGGCCTTAACAGGTCGGACATAACCGCCTAGGCGTACTAGTGGTTGTACTACTTCAAATTCTTGAGGTCCAGTATCTGCTAGGAATCCTGATATGTTCAATGTCACCTTACACAAGGGTTTAACTTTCAGCTGGTTAGCTGCTTGTTGAGTGATGAACGTTTTCTGGGATCCCTGGTCGAATAGACCTCTTGTAGTGATTCTAGAATTCTTACTATTTAATTGTAGTTGTGCAGTAGGTAATACGGCATTATTACGAGACTTGGTGTTAAGCACCTTAACCTCCTGTCGTACCTTACAACACTGCACAATGGTGGAAGTATCCTGTTCCACCTGGAGTTTTGGTGATTTAGGCCTATCAACTCCACACAATGCTGAATGATGTTGATCCTGGTGGCACCTGTTACATATGTGTAATGGGGTGGTGCATGTATTAGGATCGTGTTGCAACAAGCACCTGGTGCACTTGTGCAATTCCTTGAGGCGCTTTATCACCGAAGCCTTCTTCGAATCTTACTTTTGAATTCCATGGCAGCATACTTGCCACACATATAGAATTATGGCAGAAAAATATCTGCCACATATATATAATCCTTTGTAGTAGTAGAATAGTTGTCATACATATATAATCACTTGTATATACTCCATATAACTCAAAAATTATAAAAACACAAAAACATAACACTATCCTGAATCTGCACATCAGTAGTATTATAGCATTTTATGCCAATCCATGTAGAATAGAATGCTTAGACTGGAATTGTACTTTGTAGTGTACAACTCTAGCCTAACTCATTATTACTAGCCAACCTAGATAGGTAGGATTATTAGTAGACTAGGATTGTACAAGGCAGTACAACCTAGTCAACATTTATTATTGTGCAAACCCAAGTCAGGGTAGGACTTATCATTATTTTACACAAATTGTGTTTTCTATATTTTATTATATATGTTTACTGTGTACATTTTGAGTGTTATTGAAGTGCCACTACCCATCCAAAGCTGATTATGAGGAGCTAAGCAGAGGAATTCCTGTAGACACTGAAATACCACTCAAATATTAGCTGTTTCCTATTAGGTAGGTAAGCTAACCTCTACGTGAGGTAGGATTCACATAGCCTAACTGAAGAATCAGATATTAGGCTATTAATAACCGTACTGGTTCCACGTATATATGAATCAGTACCCCAGTTATTTACATTACCAAGCCATGGCACCAACTAAGCCAAAATCCACAGGCAGTGCATCAGAAGAAATGTCCAGCAATTGCTTATTATATTTTAGATCATACACGAGTCACAAAGGCCATGTGACTAGACAGTTGAATAAGTGTGATCAGCTGGTACAATCAGGTGCCACAGCCAAAGTATTAGAAAACCTCATAGAGACGGCCAAGCAAAAGTTGCAAAGAACAACTGAGGCTGCAGATAACTATCTCAGAGTTCTCATGCAACAGAATGCTGAGCCAGATCAACTAGATACCTTCCATGCCGAGATGGAGATGTTTGAGGAGGGTACCCAAGATCATCTAAATAGATTAACACAAGCTCTAGAAAAATTGCAGAGCGACTCAGTTTCTCAAAATACTCTAACCACTAGTGAAACTAATACACGAGAAACACTCCAGGAAGTTCGTCTTCCTACCATTAATCTTCTTCACTTCCATGGTAGAGATGATGAGAATTTTGAATGCTAATGGAAAACATTCGACTCCTTAGTAAACTCCAAGAAATCTATTAGCAAACCTAATAAATTCCTCTATTTGCAAAGTACCCTAGAAGATGAAGCAAAAGCAGTTGTTGAACACCTAGTCCCTAGTGATGAGGACTACGATACTGCTATTCAGTTACTAGAAGTTAATTACAGCAATAAAGAAATTGCTATTGCTAATCTTTATTATAAGTTAAGAGCGATACCTACACCAGATTTCCCCACATAATTTATGGTCCTTCGAACCGGATAGAAGGATTCAAGTGATAATTATACTATTGTATTTTGTTTAGTATTGTTTAGTATTGTAGAATTTACTGTATTAGGTTGTGGAACATCATGTAATTTCTACAATACTAAACTACGTATTAGTAGTGTTAATGAATTATTACTCTTAATACAGGAAATACATCCTGGTGTATTAAGGATTATTAAATGAACATTAGATGTGTATGAAGCCTAATACAGGAAATACATCCTGTTGTATTAGGGATGAAATTAACTGTTGGAAATTTCCAACAAACACAGAGACCTTGAGCACCACTACAATTTTGTCCCCATTGTCTCTGAGACACTTGGTGCCTGGGGTAAAAGTGCTGTTAGGTTTTTTGAAGGAGTTGGGGTCCAAGCTAATTGAAACTACTAGAGACCCTAGAGCTGCCAGTTTTCTCTTTCAGCGCCTAAATGTGGCGATCCAGAGAGGAAATGCTCACTGCGTTCATGGATCCTGCCCGCCATCTGAGGAGCTGGAAGAGCTCTACAACTTGTGACAAGTAGCCTTGTACCCTGCATGTAACCAATGTTGTATCCCTTTTTGTGTAATGAAATTTTCAAATAAAGTTAGATATATATACATACATACCAAAAGAATAGGGGTGGTAAGAGAAAAAAATATCAAAGTGTTCAGTGAAGATCCACAAGGTCTTCTTTGAGTACTCTTTATTTTCATCTCCGAGGCTATGGGTTCCTACACTTGCACCAGAGGTGGTACGCCTTCTAGGTAAAAAAATATATATATATACATATATATACATACATATACATACATATACATACATATATATATACATACATACATATACATACATATATACATACATACATATATATATATATAATATATAATATATATATATATTATATATATATAATATATATATATATATATATATATATTATTAAATATGACCGAAAAAGTAAGATTAATAATTCTAACACAAATTTTCTCGATCTTTCTTACGTTTCTTTTCACTCTTGATGGTAATTCAGAGACCAATTCTCCAAAATTCATTTTTATTTCTAGTCTGACGCGACACTTGAGCGCGTTTCGTAAAACTTATTGCATTTTCAAAGACTTTAGTTTACAAACACACAACTGAAACAACAATATCTCTTTCCAGGCGTTTAACGATACATAAGCAACAGGGCTCCATTAAGGAACATATAGCCTCTTCCCACAACCAAACCATCACCAGAGAAATCTTAGCAAACAACACAGAAATCATCGATAGATACAGCGATAGCAGGCGGCTCGACGTCTGCGAGGCACTTCACATCAAGAAGTCAACACCAGCAATCAACAGTCAATTAATGCACAACTATATTCTACCCACTTCAAGACTCCGTTCCAATATAGAAGCATCAAGAAATATAGACCAATAGGCTTTCTACAATTACTTCCATTCAATACCCATTGTTTCGTGTTCTGTCTTGTGTTGAATTTAATACCCATTCAATACCCATTGTTGAAAGTTTGTTTTCACCTCATCCACCTCACCCAAATGTAGATATAAAATCGAAGATGTGTAAGCTGTATTCAGTTTCAGTTGTGTGTTTGTAAACTAAAGTCTTTGAAAATGTAATAAGTTTTACGAAACGCGCTCAAGTGTCGCGTCAGACTAGAAATAAAAATGAATTTTGGAGAATTGGTCTTTGAATTACCATCAAGAGTGACGCGTCAGAGGCACGCAAACCCAGCATGCACAACCGCGCATTCGTCGCCAACGACAAATGCAAGAACCGAAACAACAATTCCCGCTATTGCGGTGCCAGAAACCGAGCCCCCAACGCCACTCCCTAATCCCAACACGGGAACAAACCCTCCACCCGCGGCGGAACACGACGAAATAAAACCCTATACACTGCCTTAAACGACAAGGACATGAAACCCGGACAACGGCAGACCTCCCGAAAAATGGCCACTGCCCAAGAGTAAACAGGAGGGGTGCAGAAGGCCGCCTCCTGACAAACACCAAAATTCACCAAAAAGCTAAACACCCACCCGTGAACCAACCACAAAACTCGCTCGGAAACGCGCGCTGCACCCACCACCACGTGAAACACAAACGGCCTCTCAAAAATCCTGAAAGCCTAAAAACCCCATAACCCTCCCTCCGACCCACCCACACATAATACACATAGTCAGCAACGAGTCTTCTCGTTGCTGACTATGTGTATTATGTGTGGGTGGGTCGGAGGGAGGGTTATGGGGTTTTTAGGCTTTCAGGATTTTTGAGAGGCCGTTTGTGTTTCACGTGGTGGTGGGTGCAGCGCGCGTTTCCGAGCGAGTTTTGTGGTTGGTTCACGGGTGGGTGTTTAGCTTTTTGGTGAATTTTGGTGTTTGTCAGGAGGCGGCCTTCTGCACCCCTCCTGTTTACTCTTGGGCAGTGGCCATTTTTCGGGAGGTCTGCCGTTGTCCGGGTTTCATGTCCTTGTCGTTTAAGGCAGTGTATAGGGTTTTATTTCGTCGTGTTCCGCCGCGGGTGGAGGGTTTGTTCCCGTGTCGGGATTAGGGAGTGGCGTTGGGGGCTCGGTTTCTGGCACCGCAATAGCGGGAATTGTTGTTTCGGTTCTTGCATTTGTCGTTGGCGACGAATGCGCGGTTGTGCATGCTGGGTTTGCGTGCCTCTGACGCGTGTGTGCACTGTGGCCTCCCTGAGACTCAGTTGCATGTCTTTTCTTTTTGTGAGCGGTTAAGGGGCTTGCTTGATTGGTTTCGGGACGTGTTGGTTGGGGTTTGTGGGCCGGGGTGTCGGGGTGGCATTTTGAGGTTTTTGTTTTTGTTCTTTCTGCGACGGTTGTGCCGGGTGCGCAATACGTTATGTCTTCTCGTTGCTGACTATGTGTATTATGTGTGGTGGGTCGGAGGGAGGGTTATGGGGTTTTTAGGCTTTCAGGATTTTTGAGAGGCCGTTTGTGTTTCACGTGGTGGTGGGTGCAGCGCGCGTTTCCGAGCGAGTTTTGTGGTTGGTTCACGGGTGGGTGTTTGCGTGGGGTGGTTTTTGGGTGTGGTCGTGGGTCGGGCTTTTGGTTGTGGGTTGGAGGGTGGGGCTTTTTCGTTTTTGTCTTCGGTCCCCGGCCCTCCGGTTGGCCTCCTTGGAGGGGGTTGGGATGGGTGTGTGAGTGGTTGCTCCTGTGGTTGTGTGTTCGGTTTGTTGTGTGGAGGTGTGTGGGGGTGTGGGTATGCTTCTTTGCTGGCTCCTGCGTGGGCCGTTGTTTGTGCCCTGTGTGGGTTGGTGCAGCTGTTTTGTTGCTAAATACATGTTCTTCCTAGTGTGAGTGTTTTTGTGGTGCGTGTGTCTCAGTGTTTTGCTGTTCGCCCCTGGTTCTTTCTTGGGGTTGTCAAGTTGTTGTACCTGGGCCTTGGCCGTAATTTGTTTTATGTTACTTATATGTTTTGTGTGCAGTGTGACTCTGCTTTCTGTTATTTATGTGATTGTGTGCGTCTTGTGTGAGTGCGTGTGTGTTGGTTTATTATGTGAACGTTATTTTGTGTCTTTCTATGTACATGTGTTTGTTGTGTGTCCATTTTTTTTTGTTTAACTTTGTATTCAGCCTCATGTACCAGGAGTTTCTAGGTTCTCGTGATGTTTTGTTTTCTTCTGTACCTGTGATTATTGTTCTTATTATTATGTTTTTGTTATTATGTTCTTGTCTTGTGTCTTGTGCTATACTTTGTATATTCTTTTATAAAAATACAAAAAATAAAAACTACCAGCAGAATACTCTTCAGGGCTCAAATTGCTAGACCTGCTCCAACACTATCCTGTGTGCTAGTAGATTTACGCAGCCAGTACTCAGTATTTTCAGCACTATTTAATTTATGTACTTTAACGTAAGGTTAACTTGCCTGATTGATTGTTTTTTGTTTTGATTCTTGATCGATGGCTTATTTTGATTAATTTTGTCAGTTTGTTAAGATGATTTTTTTCATAATTAAAGAATTAAAAATTTTCCAGTTTCCTGTATTTTATTCTACATTTATCATACAATGAAGAAGTCACCATAGCTGTTTTTTGTTAATTTGTTTTTACTTTTTGTTTGTTTATATGTTCGTGGCATTCCATCTGCCCAAATCCACTGCACTTAGTCATTTTACCGTAACATATATTTGGGGACCTGTCCTAGGAGCCTCACTCAGGTATGCTCCTAGACGCTTCATATAAAGTTGTGTAAGTGTACTTGGCTTTATTACAAGTTTGCCTGTGTCTTTTCAGAACTACTATTTTGAGTGATTTTGATGGTGCTTAATACTGTTTACATTCCAGATGTAGCATTATATGACTGTTGGATGACTTTGGATTACGTGGTGTCTTATGGCACGAGTCATACTCGTAATTGGTTGTTTAATAATCTTTGCTATATCCTGTGATTTCCACCATATTCTTCTCCCTACAGGAGAACTTCTCATTACGGCAGATCACCCACTTTGGTACCCCTGGTACTTTGGTCTGTCTCCGGGCTAATACGCCCACGTCTTTACAACCCGAACATAGGAGGACACAGGGGGCCATAGTTCCTCTAGCATTACGGACTACGTTGTACGGTTAGGACCCATACAGCAGTTCTCGTCATAAATTAACACTTTCCGCACCCCTACGCGTTGGTCAAATATATGGTATTTACACAGGTAGGGAGTTAGCATTTTTTTCCAGAGCACAATGAGTGATAACTCTGTAAGTACTATTTAGTTTTAGTAGGAAGCCTCTTACCTTTGTTCTCGTCAATTAGAGACCAGGTAAGAAATCCCTAAATTTTTTGGACTACATTCGAGACAATTATGTTTCACAATTCCAGTAGGATCCCTCTTGCCCCTGTTCTCATCATATAGAGTACCGGGTACAAGATTCCCTACGTATTCGTTTCACTTTCGATCTAAGTAATCAATTCAATTATTAAAGTTAACTGTTGTAAACTTGACTATAAAGTTTAAATAGGATAGTTTACAGTTGCCATGTCATCCTGTCAGTCTGACATCTCATATTTTGGTACATCAACTGAGGTATTTTCTTTGCACATTATTTTCTATCATTCTATTCACCATGTTTCGTCTACAACCCGTTCTCGCAAATTCATATAGTCAATATTGACATATTAACTACGTGCATAGGTGATATACTAAACATAATAGATACCCTTAAAAAGCTTCATAGAAAACACCGACCTTACCAAACCTTGTTAGTATCTTAAGATAAGCATCTTATTGCTTCGTAATTACAATTATTACTTAACCTATACCTATAATAGGTTAAATAACAATTGTAATTACGAAGCTATAAGATGCTTATCTTAAGATACTAACAAGGTTAGGTAAGGTCGGTGTTTTCTATGAAGCTTTTTAAGGGTATCTATTATGTTTAGTATGTCACCTATGCACTTATTTAATAAGTCAATATTGACTTTACGAATTTGCGAGAACGGGTTGCAAATTCATAGAAGTCCTAAGTCTTTGGTGAATATTTTTGTTTCATCCACTGATCTTTCTCTCTTCAACAGACACCTTGTTGCGAATCTGTGTTTCATTCTAACATTCATCATGATAAATATGTATGTCCATTATTTCTTTTCCCCGTTAAGTAAATATAACATGATATCCAGTTGTGTTCCAGTATAATTATGTTTGATGTATATTGTAGCATGCTGTAGTGTGTGTGAGATTTTTATTTCTTGACAGGTTATCAAAGAATTAAGTCTTATGGATGTTACGTTAATCGTAACTACCTCACAAGAGAGGCAGACCTTAAACAGCAAGAGCTGCCAGTGGCAGATATTTAATCTTAAAGCCTAAGATCATAGGACCGCGGGAGCAAACCGCCAGGCGAAACCACACGGGTAACACCTGTCACTTAGGTCGCTGGCTCCTCCTAGTTAACAACTAATAAAGGGTAGCCGACGGATTCTCACTTCTTATTTATAGAAGTGTGGTGCTGTGCAATGGACTCGAGCTTTAATACAGACTTAATATGAACATAAGCAGGCAAAGCGTTGCAGAACATGAAATGTGGGGCAGTAATATTGGAAGGTTTGACGTAAACGACCGTTTTCTATAACAAAACAATTTATTCACAAAACAAGAACTAAAACTACTACACAGTGAATTTACGTTACTTTACTGTCACTCCAGTGGCACATTAAGAACAGCTACTCAACAGCCTGATGGACCCACGGTATCCTTATCCCGTCGTCGCTGACTGAACAATGACACTAACTGAACACAGTGGTGCCCACTGGTGACGCAAGCTTGCAATCAATATTGTCACGGCTTCACGGTGACCAATACTATAATCACAAAAACTTGACTGGCGCTCGCTGCCCTCAACGAGATACCAAGTAACAAGGCGGTTAATCCAAGAATGATAACCCCTATAAAAAAAAACTTACGTTAACACTTGTCTCTCAGGACAAACAAACAAAAGTTACTCTAATTGAATTTAAACAATTACGTTAACACACACGTGTCTCAACGACACTTAAATGGCATCAATAACTCGTAAATCAATTAATTACATCAACTTGAAAGTCAAGCATTCGGTGAGTAATTCCCAATTAATTACTGAATACAACAGCCTATTAATTCAGACGAGTATTGCTAAAGCCTACTGTCTCTCAACTGACAGTTCACTTCCGGTCTTACGACAAGATTACCTTAACGAGGGTAGACTACTGTACCACACACAAGGTTACAAGACTCTCCGTGTAAACAATAACATCAACACCTGGTGAATTCACTAAGTGGCGATTACTAATTATCTTTAATTAGCTACGAGTGCTTAATCACTCTGTCCGCAGACAGAGCTGATCAGTCCAACGAATTACAACAGCTTAATTACAGCGCAATTGACTCCGATCACAGCAGACCGTCAACCCCTTACGTTAATCCCTCAATTAACGACAGCTCGTTAACTCGTTAACACTACGTCAGTCTTCACTTGACAATTCCTCCACTGCGTGAACTTCACTGTGACAGTTGTCTTTACACGTCCCTACGTTATCACAACAATGTTCAACGAACAAGTGACCTCGTTAAGTAAATCGTGACCCCCGGTGACGTTAACTGACTCTAATTCTCACGGAATCCTTCACAGTAAACAACGCCTTCCACCAAGGTCAAACTTGTCTACGGTTTACACACAGTACAACACAGTACATCACAGTACAACACAGTACATCCTTGCCACTCACGGCAAAACTTGTAAATGACTTCCCCCAGTAAATTATCCACCAATAATTCACAACTTTACCACAACACAACAGTAAATTATATAACCAAGGGAAATCTCCCTGTTACCACTTTCCACTGCTGAAAAAGGGAATCAAATTACAGCGAATACATATACGACACATAGAAAATTAACATAGAAGTAAATAACTCACTTTACCTCTGAATGTGTCACTAGGTGTCTTCACACACGTCAAAAATCACAGTTGGGCCCAATCCTCAACTTGATGACAAACAGGGTAGACTCACACGTCTCCAATTCCCATTCACCTCCCCAGGTGGTCCCAGGGACAGAGGACAGACGGACACTGGGGGCGAACCCAGCTTCAGAGTTTTATTACCCAAACGGAAACAGTGTACTTACATCAATCATGTGGGGCCCCTCTTTCACTCACACATACACGTCAATCACACTCCCACTGCTGCTGCTGGATGATGACGTAGGCGTCCTCACTTCCTACACGTGGTCAGGTGGAGCACAGGGTCCCAGACCTCGGGGTGTTAGCTCTACACACACACAGAGACCAGCATGGCGCGGATAAACCGGCTCAGGCCAGCCAGGGTTGCACACAACAGCAGGGATGCGGTACCACGCCCCTCCACTTGGCACGGTACCCCAGGATACGACGGTACACGGTGTTACGACGGTACACGAGATGGAGTCCTTCACTGTTCCTCAGAATTATAACATTTAAGGTTTCTCTCTCTCACTGAAACCCTTTCTAGCACGTCTCACAGCAGTATCTTCAAGCACAGATACGATCGACTGTGGATGTCGCTTTTGTAGCCTGATAATTAACGCCTCACTCTCAGTCCAGTTCCTCTAAGATGGCGTCCCACAATTACGCGGCTAGATGACAAGTTCACACGGCTCGATACAGGCCTCTCTCCGCTTACCGGATTCTTACGCACGGCACACGGAAAGATGTTGGCATGACTTTAGCAACGTTGCAGGCGGATATTTCCCGATGCTTGGCCTAGCACGGGAAATACGTCGACAGGGTACAACGTCCAAGGTAAGAATGCCGTTTCCCGCCAATACCATGCCTGGGGTACCATGCGGGACCCCTCAGCGTCTTGGCCAATCACGGTTCAGCATTTCTGAGGCCCCAGGCCCTCAACCAATCGCGCACCTGCCCCCTGACGCTACCCCCACTCACACACGAGGTGGGCACGTGATAGGGGGGGTGGTCTACGGCCGTTAACCCCCCATACCTCCCTCTCGACACTTGACTTGTACAAAAATTTCCTGAAATCAACTCCCTCCTAATTTCCTTCACAGACCTGATACAGCGATCAGAATGACATCAATGGCTAGCAAATGTCATGGGCTGTCCAACGACACCCAACACGACTGTGGAAAAGTTATAAACAGAAAGTTGAATCACGGTGCACATCACCGGTGCACTATGCAATTTCGTACTCAATTCAGTGCACGAGAGAGCAGGGAAAATATGTCCCCTGACAGTGTGCCTGTATTGAATATTTTGTTAGGCTATTTGCATGTTTATTCCTGTGGGGGGAGTCGGTGGCGTCTCATTGGGGGGATGACCATATTTGGGATGTTCCAGTGTGCGGGCCGTGTATCAAGCTAGCGTCAATGTTTCACCTTTGGAATTATTCCTGTTTATTGATTGTACTTAATTTCTTTTTACACCTTAGCAGTGTTATATACACATAAGTTTACTTATAATTATGTTCTAAATTTGTTAGCTTTGTTCTTAATTTGTTAGCTTATTTCTCTTTGTTAGCTGAGTATCATGAGGTTTCATGTGGGTTTTAGTTTGGTCTTTTTTGGTAGACACAATGCCGCGAATGCTGGAGGAACGCTAGTCCCGTTGGTAGAGCTGGCGGGTGGAGACATGTGTTGAGCTAAGTCTGTGGTATTTGTTTATTGTTTAGTAACATAGCTAATTTCCTGGTTAGACCATTATGTGCAAACCCATCTATTCATTTATGTTGTAAAGAAATGACCGGTGCTTATATAAGGATATTGTAATATTAATTACTAGTGTATTAATATTTCTGGCTACCTGCATTTTCCATTTATGTTATTTGTATGTTCTTTGTTACTTTACTTTAAGTATATTGCTTTGTTACGTAAGCAGTTTGTTTTTACCCCTAGACACTTATTGAGGCAAGGCTGTATTATTACATATGTTTAACAACAGCAACAGAGGAACCATACCCAGAGGTCTAGGGTCGTAACACACCTGTACTCCGGAACTCTCTGCCAGCGGTGGAGATTCGGAGGGAAGGTTGAAAGTGAATATATTGAGGAACACAGTTGCTTTACAATCTATTCTTCTGAAGTCAACTGAACCCAATGTCACCTACACCCGAGAGACTGTCCTCGTTACGGATCGCACTGCAACTGCCCCTTATCCACTTGCCAGAGTCCGCCTGGATTGTCCGTTAATATAAGGTGAAGTCCAAATCGCCATCCGGGAAAAGCCTTTTCCCATGTCAGTTCAACTCCTCCTGGGCAACGACTTGGCAGAAGACCAATAACCTACAAATCTAATCATCAAAGAAAACCCCCAGGTATGTGACTCATCAATGGAAAATCCTATCTCGCAGTTTGTTAAAGAAGAGATACAAGCAACAGATGATTCTGATGAAGTCTCCCTGTTACGGACCCGAGCCCAGCGTCCGAGCACGGAGGAGTGACGACCACGCCATCTGTGGGTCAGCTCCCGAAACCCCCTCCAAATGGACGGCGCCATCAAGCGAGAGGACAGGAAATACCAGCCACAAGGGCTAGTTTCCCATCCTGATCAGCTCATAACACAGCCGCTGCTGACCTCTGGTGAGGTGGCGCTCAGACAGCAACGCCATCTATGGAGTGGATAGGTGGGCGTTTCGGTCTGAGCCGGTAAGTGACTTGCCCTAGAGTGTCCCTAGTACTGATGACGTGTCTGATTACAGAGTCGACCTGGGACTGCTGTAATGGAAGTTGGATCAGTCTACCCAAGGCAGCCGTCTTGTCTCCAAGTATTTGCTGCAGCAGCTCTGAGTCACCCCCCGGATGAACACTGAGGTGTTAGCCTGCCTGTGACGTGGCAGCTCAGGGATTGTCGTACCCGGGACTGACTGGTGGAGACGCTTAACCACTGGGGTGTTGTAGTGAGGAGAGTGACCTGTGGGATCACACGAGGCTCCTGACTAGGGCTCACTACCCTAATATCGGTCGTCGAGTGGCCTAACCAGCGTTGCTGATTGGGTCTTGCCAGCTACAGGCTGGATTTGTGGTTGAAGGCCTCCATGACGGTGCCCCCAGTGGAACTGTGACTTGGCTGGCCTGTGGCCAGGGTAGACTCAAGAGAATCGAAGGATTCATCGTAAGGCCACAAGAGGACTAAGAGCTTAGCCTTGTTGAGCACCGTGAACGTCCATAGTCTTCAGAGGAAGACTACGTTGTGTAAAATAGTGTTTAACCCCCCCCTTGTGTAACCTTTTATATATTATTTATGGGGACGGTAATAATTATATTATTAAGTTTTTGCCTTTATTTCCCTTCCTCTTTAATTTACTTGCGTTACGGATCACATCCCTTGAAAGCCACTACTAGCTTGGGGCTGGATACCCTACCTCTAACAACATCAGAGAAAGAACCCGGTTGCGACCCGAGAGGGCCGTAACACTCCCATCCTGTCCTGGTGACGACACGTGCACAATCCGTACTCCCGCAACCAGCTGCTCTATCTGCTTCAGCTGTACCTCAAGATTCACGGAGCCTCCCACCGAGTCTCACCATGCTGGAGTTCCGTAAGTTGCAGAGAGAGGATTTCTCGCTAACATCTTTATTCTTACAGGCTGAGACACAACCTAACTCTATCCCTGGGTTCTTTGTGGTGAATAAAGTGCTCTACCACTATTATATACCCGGCAAAGCGAAGGAGGACAACAATCGGGATAATGTCAAACAACTAGTAGTTCCCACTAGCCTACGGTCAGATATCTTGCATCTGGTCCATAGATCTCTCTCACACTGCAGTTTCTACAAGACCTACAAGACCCTGAAACAAGATTACTACTGGCCAGGAATGATTCGTGATATGAAAAACTTAGTGAAAAATTGCAAAAAGTCTCAGATGACAGGTAAGCCGAACGCTCCTCTATTCAAGGCACCACTAATGCAGGTATCAGAGTCTTCTGAGCCGTTCAGCCATTCCATCAACAACCATGACGAGCTTCTGTCTCAGACAAGCTCAGGTAACGTACATATAAGTAATATCCCGTATTCTACCACCAGGTTTTCCACAGCTGTTTCCGTCCAGGAACTGTGAAGCACCTCAGGAAGCAGAGCGGACATGCCCAGGAAAGTCAGAGCAAATGTGATCATATCTTCTCTAACGACCTGTGTAAGACAATCAATGTCTCTAAGGTATTGTCTGGTCCTTCTTGTTGTACTTTGCCTGACTGCAATGGTTCTAAATTCTCGATCTGTTCCACCACCAGGAAAGATCCTGCTCTATACGAACCTAATCCAAATAAACGTGCTCCTCCAGACAACTTTACCAGCCCTCAGCTAAAATATTGTTAGACAAATTTACCTTTTATTTCATTTGAAAGGCGTAAATCCTTGTTTTGTACTAACTCCATTCTCGCCCTGCCAGGTATTAGAGAACCTTCAGTCTTCCACCCTAGCGATAGGAACACCATCATACCACAGCTAGATGGGATCATGCACTCCAGCTACAATCATCATTGAGAAGCCACATAACATCCTGCCAGGCGTGCAGCACAACGAACTATCAAATCTATTAGGATACAACTTCATCTCCCCGGACTTCAACATTCTTCGGTGAATGCAGACGGCCCAGTTCAACAACAATCTAGTACTTCGCTGGGTCCTGCAGCACAACCTCAACATCCTCTAGGACCTCCATATTCGTCGGTCCCTACATTAGGATCAGTTCTCGAAACTACGATGACTCCTGTAGCACCATGTGAACATCTTGTATCACAGCCTCATTCGGTTCCTACTGCTGACCCAGTTCTCCAATCAGCACTTGCTACGCTGGGCCTTGCATCTGATGAACCATCTCACAATCTCCTCGGATCACCACTCTCGCTGATCCATTCAGTAGGCTCGTCTGTACAACAAACTTGTACTTCACTGAGTCCTGGAGTGCTACCTCAACATCTTCCACAAGCACCATTCTCTTCAGTTCCTGCAGCATACACAGTTCACCAACCAGCACCTACATTTGCTTCGCTGGGCCATGTATTTGCAGAATATCAACATCTTCTTTATCCAGGGCTCCGACAACGTCGTCGCCAACGCGCTCTCCAGAGTCCACTAGGTGGACTCTTCCACTTCAACTCAACAGGTCAGTTGTCGTTTGCCGTTGCTGAGTGGTGGTTTGCTGTGGGAGGTGTGGAGCGCCCGCTAGTCGAGGCTCTGCCCCGACTAGCTGGCGCTCCGACTATGGATCTTTTATCAAGGTCAAACCCGCACGTGTTTCCGGTGTGGTGCTAAGGGCCACGTAGCGGCCGGTTGCGACGCTCCTTGTGCTGAGGCCCCTTCAGTTTTCCTGGAGGATGACTTTCTCCGCTTGTCTGTGCGTGGGGATTCCCCGACGGATCCTGGTTCTGTGCAGGTGCCTGGTGTGGTTCCTGCGGCGATTCCAGCTGTCACTCCGTCTGGACCTGATCTGTCTGCCCCACCAGTGAGCTCAGGGGACCTATGGGCGCCTGCTTTGGACCTTCGCCGTTCGGTGGATGTGACGGTGCATCCTCATCCGGTTGCTTCCGTGGTGGCCTTGGATGGTGCTGTACAAGTGGCGGCTGCATCTCCTGCAGAAGAACATGTGCTTGTCGGGGCGGTGGTGAGTATGACTCCGCCCATGCCCTCTGCATCGTCGCCTCTGGTAGTTTCCTCGTTGACGCGTGCCTCTTCTCCTCTGCCGGTTCCGTCGCCCTCGCTGGATACCTCACGTGTGCTGGAGTCTAACCTTCCGCCTGCTGTGTCTCTTCCTTCTCCGAATCCGGTCTCCTTGGATTGTATTGGCTTTTTGCCCTGCGTCGTTGAGGCTGCTGTATTGCGTGGTCGTGCTGCCCCGGCTTTGGGGCCGCTTGCCGATGGTTCTTTTGGGGCACCGCTTGTAGGGGGTGACAGTTCCTACGATCAACGGCCTATTTCTATGCGCCGTCGTTCGGCTTGGGATGCGTCACCTCACCAGACGTGGGCAGAAGAGAGTGATGCCATGGATGATGATGCTGTAGGCGGCGATGTGCTGCCTTCTGTGTTGGACACTGTGCCCCCTGCTGGTGGCTCTCCTCAGTGGGCGGTTGCCCCTTGTGACCGCGACCTCGTCGTGGTGTTGTCGAAGGATGTGCGACAGGGGTACTCTGCTCCTGTTCCGGTTGGCAGAGGCCCTGAGGCGCCTGCGGTGCCACCCTCCGCTGGGCTCGGTGCGATGACCGGCATAGAACTGTAATGGTATATGCACACCATAGCCCCTTTCCCCTTTCCCCCTTTCTCTTCTCCTTCCCTTCTCTCGCTTGCCTACTCTCCCTTGGGTCATTTCTGTTTTTTCACGGGGGTCATAAACAGCTTGATGCCACTTGCTCCCCTCTCTCTCCTGTCCTCCGGGCCAGTGACGAATTTGGGTATATTACCCCAGGGCTAATAAACTTGTGATCTCAAGTTACACGTGGGTGCCCAGCCAGGAAAGTCGTTGGTGTCTTCCCAGTTTTTGGAGTTTTCTGTCAAGAGGAATTGACCCTCATGGTCAAGCCTGATCGGATTGGTTAAAGACATGTAGGCCTGGGGAGGCGGGGCCTCACAGGGTAGTGCCTGCCCATGCCATTGACCCGGTTTCTAGAGCACCTAGTCATGGTAAAATCCATTGGCCATAGGCTTGGGATAGGCGGAGTTAATGTGGGCCTAGGAACTAGGGGGTGGAGCCTGTCCCACTGGTGAGCGTTTTTAAGAAAGAAGTGTTAGTGTGTCTGGGGACCTCGGCTGAGGTACATACAGCTTAACTGACCTGTGGGCAGCCAATCAACATCCTTTGGCAAGCTGCAGTATTTAAGGTATAGTGCACTTGAGTTGTAACCCTGGTATTACAGGCCGTGCCTCATAGGAGATTTTAATTTTTTATTAGAGTAGGCTATGTTTCAATTTTGATTTAAATATACTGGTTCCGATAAATAAATAAATATTAACGTAATTTTTGTTTAGTTATCTGTTCCCTTTGATTAATGACTGCGTTATTCATTCTTGTGATTCTCATTTGCTGTGCTAGAAATTCCCCTGTGTTCTCCATCTTATGAATAGTAAAGTCGCTCTAGAATCTCCCGTTCAGTTCTGTAAGACTACAGGTTTAATCCATTAAGAGTCATTTACTTTGAGTTCCCTGATTATTGAGTCCCTTCCTTCCTAGGGTCTCAATAATTTTAGACACATTCATTTATGTTTATAAGGTGGTGGCAGTGTTTAATGTTTTTATTTTATAATTAGTAATAAATTAATAACCCCTATCCTTGTTATGCCCTCCTCATTTAATATTCAGTTTATATTCGTGGCTGTCCAGTGAGGGGTCATAATGGACTGTAACAGAGTTTAGCTGGGGTATTGAGCGAAGAGAGAGCCGTTCACAGAGTACAGAGAAGGGTTACCATTGAAAGGTTCAGGGTGATAACAAAAGGGACATTGAGGGTTTATTACAGAACGAAGTGTGCACCCTCGTGTGGGGCCCGATGGGCGGCCTCCGCCCGCTGTTCCGGTATCTCCTGCTTCCTCGGCGGCGATGTCCCGGGCTTCCGTGTTGGGTCGGTGGCGCCCGCTTCCGCCGGATGTGGTAATCCCCGAACATATGGAGTACCCGCGAGTTCGTGAGGGCCGTGCCCCTACGGAACTGGAGTATTTGGTATGGGAGGCTTATTAGCGGCGGTATCCGCTGTATACATACCCTGAGAAATATCCTCCTGTTCGACTTTTGTGTGTTCTGTGTGATTGGCTTTGTGGTTGGGTGTGGGTCTATACTTGCAGCTTTGTGTGTCTTATGTGTGGCTGGTTGTGCTATTGTGCCGCTGTAGTGGTGTGTTTCGTGTGGTGATCGTTTATTTTATGTACTTGTATCCTTATGGCCCTTTGGTCGTTTGCATGTATTTGGGCTTTGTTTTTCTCTATTTTCAGTTCCGTGTGTGGTTCTGTTTTTTGTTATTAATGCCTTGTGTTTCTTGCCTTGGGTATGTGTTTGCTTTTAGCTTTGTCTATAGTTTCTATTATGTACTTGTGTCCGTACGACCTTTTGGTCGTTGGCATGGTTTTTGTGCATTTTGTTTTTCTGTCTTTTCAGTTCCCTGTGTGGTTCTTTTTTTGTTATTATTGCCTTGTGTTTCTTGCCTTAAGTGTGTGTGTGTAATTATTTTTTTGTCCTTGAAATTGCTTTATTCTTTGTACGTAATTTATGCTCTTATGTTCTTATGTGTAGTTTTTGGATTTCCTGGTCATTTGTTGTAACTTTCGTGTATTTTTTCTTGTACATTTTTGTTATTGTACTTATGTCATTTATTTGTTGTGTATTGTATGCATTTTATGTCCCATGCTGTTTGTGGGTTTCTTTGCTTGTGTCCTCTGTGCTTTCCTGTGACCTCTTGTTTGTATTTTAATGTCTGTTTTTCTGGGTTTGCTTTATTTCATGTATTAGCACGATTGTTTGTATTTATCTGTTATTTCGTACTTGTTCCCTGTTTTTGTACTTTGTTTTTTTATCTATGATTAAAAAAAAATCTTCAACTCAACATTCTACTGCAGTCGAACAAGCAATAGGACCAGGCTTTGGGTGGAGGGGGACTTGTCACAAGGTTTTCCCTAGAGAAGAAGATTGAGCCTGTTCCATATTCACTTGTTCTACCACCACGTCTGCATATTCAAGAATTTACAGCAAGAGCAACAAACTAGTGATCAGACGTCTACTCCACCCTACTCTCCAATAGCCTAGTCACGTCACTATGATTGAATTATTATGTTGGTTAATTGTGGGTGTAGATTTTTTGCTGAGGTAGCACCGGTCCTGTAAGTAATTTTCCTCCAACTGACAGCAACAAATTCATTCCACGTTGTTTGGTCCAGTAATAAACCTCTGATAATAATCTGCCCTACAAGAATACCCACGTCGGTGATACAGTCAGAATTCATCTTATAATCAGTTAGCTTCATGCTTCTGCATTTAAGAAGTTTAACTGTATCCCCAAGACATGATACATGAAGATCAGATTAGATCGTGTCAACGACGATGTCTTGTTTTCGGTTAGTATAGCCTCCTAGACGTACCAAAATTCTTACAACTTGGTAATCACGAGGTCCACTATTGGTCAAGAATTCTGAAATATTCAGTTTCACTCAACTTAAAGTTTTTAATTTTAACTGATCAACCAGTTGTTGAGTAATGAAGGTCCTCTAAGAACCTGGTCGAAAAGACCATGAGTGGAGATCCTAGACTTCTTGCTAATTAATTTCAGTAGCTCTGTAGGTAATGTGGTGGTATAACCTGATTCTGTAGCAAGTACATTTACTTCCTAATGTACTTTGCAGTATTGTACCGATGAGGAGTTGCTTGAATCTTTATGACGATTCGTTGATCCTGGTCAGATATCTCCACACAAAGTATAATGATGTCGACCTTTGTGGAACTTATTTCACACACGTTGGGTAACGGTACAGTTATTAGGGTCATGAGAACCCATGCATTTTGTGCATCTGCGAAATCCTTGAAGACGTTTAATCCTGGAATTACGGTACTGCACTTGTAAGCGAGGTGTTCCTTATTGCAGAAAAAACATTCTCTATCTCTCCTTCAGGATTAGTCGTCTTAGCAGGTCTATTGACTACAGTTTCAGTGGGAGTCAAGGAATAATTACCTATGTTACTACTCTCACATCATGCTGCGGGAGTAGTAAATTTAGTTTTACATTTATTAGACTTAACCGAAGTCAATTTTGTTTTCACTAAATTCTCAGTATTAGGCTGTTTGGGTTCAGATTTAATTTTTTCATGAGCCTTTAGCCTATTGACAGTGATTTTCAGTCCCTAAAATATATGATCAAGAGTGATAATCTCTGTCTTGTAATGGGAGCAGATTTCTGCTAAAATATTACGAGGAAGTTACCTCCGAAGGAGTAATTAAAGTGACCATTCGGAAGATTATACATTTACTTTAGTACCTAATGCTTTCACGAGAGACTCTACTTCTAATCTGAAGTTCTGAAGGGAGTCTGGTCTGTTACAGGGTGAACTTATATCTACTAATTGACAATATAAATTAGCTACATTTCTCTGTTGCAGTAATTAACTTCCAACAATTGTATAGCTTCCTCATAATTACTATCTTTGAGGGATAAGTTAGCTGTTACCTTCTTAGCTTTCCCCCCCTCCCCACTCAGCTCATTGATACCGTGAGGGGGGGCTTAGTGGTCGGCTGCGGGAGTGTGATGCTCCTTGGGGCAGTCCTCTGTCCTTTTCTAGCCTTGTGCTCCTGCTGCCGTCTTCTCCAATTGTGCTGAGCACCTTTTCCTTTTCCTTCTGTTTCGTTTTTCTCCCCCTCTTCTCCTATCTGCTTGTCGTTTCCTGCCGACCTTTTGCTTGTTTTGGATCTTTCTTTGGACTTCTTCTATTTTGACGCCCGGGTGCTTGAGGAGGCATACTCTTGCACCCGGAGAACTGTTGTACCCGACGTCTTGAGCGAGAGGAACCTTTTATTGTCAATCCCCGCTTTCGTCGCTGAACCCGATCTCGACGGACTGACGGTTCTTAAGGTGGCGTTTGTGGGGCGTATACTAACGACGCACCCCTAGGGGGCCCCGGCATAATCGGCGATAGCTTCCTGTTGGGTGTCCTGCCTCTTATTGTGGCTCCATGGTGGGTATGGGGGCACATTCGTTGATGAATTTCTTTCTCTTTGTCTCTATGTCGATAAATGTTTCCGTTGTACCCTCTCAGGCTCGTGGGGCGGGCGACCAAGCCCCCGAGTCGGCCTGTATTGGAAGACCAGGCTCTGTAGCTCCTGTTGCGTTGGGCCCCGACCTTGCTCCTCCTTTGACCGTCCTGACTTCTTCCCCCAGCTCCCCTCCCTCCTCTGTGGTTGGGTCGAGCCTCCAGCCCCCAGTGGTGACCACTTCGTCCCCTGGTGCGGCTAAGTGTCTCGTTGTGACTACTGCGTCTTTTAACCCCTCTCTCTCTCGGGGTTCTCAACGCCGTTCGAGCCCCGGCCGCACTCGCTCGATTCCTTCCCGTACTGCTGCGTATCAGGCCTTGTTTCGTCCCGCTTCATGGGCCAAATACTTTGATCTTCTCCCTCTTGATTCTGCGCCTCCTGACGATTTCTCCCTCCATCGGCATCTTGTTGATTCCGTGGATGCATCTGTTACATTCAACCCCACTCGTCTCGGTACACGTGTCGTTGCTGCTCCTTCTCAGGATGCAGCTTCCCGCTTGGCAGCCTTGTCTTGCCTTGGCGAGATCCCTGTTCGGGTCTCCAAGAATGTTCAGTTGAATGCCAGTGTTGGCACTATTCTCCTCCCGCCCCATGTTGCAACCGGTGTTCGGAATCTGCAGGATTGCCACGATGATATTCGGCATATCCTTGATGCCCAAGGCTATTCTGTCCTCCAGGTTGACTCGTTTACTCGTCCCCCTCGTGGTCGTCGCCGTCAACCCCTTCGTGTTGTGAAGATCACCTTTGATGGTAGGACCCTTCCATCCTCTGTCATTCTTGCTGGTGCTAGGTGCTCTGTCCAGGAGTATATTTCTTCTCCTCGGCTGTGTAACAAGTGCTGGAGGTTTGGGCATGGTGCCCTCCGCTGCTCCATGACTGTCTCTCTCTGTCCTTTGTGTGGGGTGAAGGTCACTCTAAATCGGAGTGCACTTCTCCCCAAGCTTGCTGCCTCAACTGCGGTGAGGCCCATCCTACCTTCTCCCGTGCGTGTATCCATTACAAGCTTGAGGCGGCCGTCCTCAACTTGAAGCACCGGGAGCGTTTATCTTTTCCTGAGGCGAGGCGCCAGGTTCGCCGGCTCCCGCCTTATGCTAACGTCTCTTACGCTCGCGTGTTGCGCTCTTCCTCTCCTCGTCCTTCCCTCCTTCCTCAGACTCACAACCGTTTGTCTGGGGTTCCCTTTCTTTCTACCCAGTCTGTCGTGTCTCCTGTGTCTTCTTCCTCGTCTCCCTCCGATCCTCCTTCCCATCCTCTTCCTCCATCAATTGGCTCTCCCCGCCGCCTGTCGGTGCAGGCGGATGTCCATCGCTCTCCTAACGGCCGTCGTGTGTCTCTCGTTCAGCTTCTCCTGTTGAGACACTGGAATCCGTTGCCCGGTACGTAGTTGCTGGGACACCAGTCTCTTTAAGTCAGAAGCGTAAGACTGGCTCCTCTCCTTCCTCCTCCCCGGCGGGTAAGAAGGCTTCGCTTTCTTCCTTGGCCCCTACTTCTGGCTCTGTTGCTACTTCCCCTCCCATTTCTGTGCTTGCACCCCCTGTTCCTGCTATGGAGGTTTCTTTGGCCCCTGCTTCCCTTTCGGTTGCTGCTCTTGCTGAGGTGTGCTCCTCTCTTTCTACTCCCCCTCTTCCTGCTGCTGTCCTTGACTGCTCCTCTTCGTTGTCTCCTCCTCTTCCTCCTCCTCCGGACCCCGCCCGCCCACCTCTGGTCTGTTCTCCCGCTTCCTTCCCTCCGTCTTTGCTCAGTTTACCCATGCCCCCTAACCCTGACTTTGCTGACCCTGATCCCGACCCTGATATTCTTTAACGTGCTGTGTTGCTCTTTCGCCTTTGTTTCTTCCTTGTTCTCTGTTGTTGTCCTTTCCCTTCTCGTCGATGTCTATTCTTCAATGGAACGTTCGAGGTTATTACGCCAATTTCCTCGAACTCCAACTTCTGATTTCACGGTTTTCACCCCTTTGTGTCTGTCTCCAGGAGCCGATGCTTGGTGCTCGTCCTGGTCGTTTTCGTGGCTATTCCTCTCTCTCCCCCCCCCCCAGCCCTTGCTGGGGCTC
This sequence comes from Procambarus clarkii, assembly GCF_040958095.1. NCBI lineage: Eukaryota > Metazoa > Arthropoda > Malacostraca > Decapoda > Cambaridae > Procambarus > Procambarus clarkii. Next base: position 7,898,850 of record NW_027189128.1, on the reverse strand, counting down.
CTAATTCTTCTGCTCTCTTGATCAGCGCTGAAGTTCCCTTTGTTCCTTTACTTTTTCCTTTGCCTCTCCATTGTTCTGCTGCTCGTATCTTTGTGGGGAAATGGTACACAGTTTGTTCCATTTATCTCCCCCGAGTGTCCCGCTCTCTCTTCCTGATTTGAAACACCTCTTGGACTCCTTGCCGGAGCCTGTGCTCCTGCTGGGTGACTTCAATTGTCGTCATTCTCTTTGGGGTGATGTTCTGACGAATACCCGGGGTCGCCTTCTTGAGCCGTTTCTCCTCTCTTCATCCCTGTCTCTTCTAAATTCTGGTGAGCCCACTCACTTGGACTCTCGGACTCGCACCCTTTCCTGTCTTGATCTTTCTCTCTGCTCTTCTTCTCTTTACTTAGATTTCACGTGGCAGGTTCTTGATGACCTCCATGGCAGTGATTATTTCCCTATCCTTGTTTCCTTTTTCTCGTTTCGCCCTTCTCTCTCTTTTCCTAGGTGGCAGTTTGCTAAAGCGGACTGGAACCTATTTACCCTCAGTGCTGCTCTCTCAGACCTCTTGGGCCTTCTGCCTCTCCCTCGCGCTCTCCTCCTTTTTCATGACACTGTCTTCACCGCTGCCCTCCACTCTATTCCTCGCTCTTCCTCTCGGGATCCGCGGAAGTGCGTTCCCTGGTGAAATGCGGATTGTACCCAGGCTGTCCGCTGTAAGCGTGCAGCCTGGAAGAGGCACCGCCGTCGGCAGACGGCCGATTCTTTTTTTTTCTTTCGGAAAGCGAGTGCGGTGGCTCGTAGGGCCATCCGTATGGCTAAACGTGAATGTTGGGCATCTTATGTCTCAACAATTACGTCCGAAACTCCTCTGCCCCAGATCTGGAAGCGTATTCGCAAGATAGCGGGAAAGTTCGTTCCCGATGTTTCACCGGTCCTTCACCTCCATGATACTCTTGGGGCGGACTCGTTGCAGGTCGCTTCCGAACTGGGTTCCCACTTTTCTTCTGTTAGCTCTGGTCTTCATCTTCCCCAATCTTTCCTTCTTCGTAAACCTGTCCTTGAGTCTCGTCCTTTAGATTTCTGCACTCGTCTTTGGCTTCCCTATAATGATCCCTTCTCTCTCTCTGAACTTCGTTCTGCCCTGGCCCTCTGCGGTTCCATGGCGGCGGGCTCCGATGGTATTCATTATGAGATGCTTCGCCATCTCCCTCCATGCACGTCTCAGTATTTACTGAGTCTGTATAATCGGATCTAGGAGTCGTCGTCAGTCCCTGAGGACTGGCTCGATGCCGTTGTCCTCCCTGTTCGCAAACCGGGGTCTCTGGGTACTTCCCCTAAGGACTTTCGCCCTATTGCCCTCACAAGTTGTGTCTGCAAACTCTTTGAACGTATGGTTAACGTTCGTCTGATGTGGTTCCTGGAACACCATCACCTCCTCTCCCCTTCTCAATTTGGTTTCCGCAAGTGCCGCAGCACGACAGATGTCCTGGTGAACTTGGAGGTCTATATTTGTACTGCTTTTGCTGCGAGGACCTTCGTTGTTGCCGTCCTTTTTGACCTGGAAAAGGCTTACAACACCACTTGGCGATATCATATTCTATCTCAACTTCATTCTTTTGGCCTTCGTGGCCACCTCCCTCTCTTTCTCCGCAGCTTCCTCTCTCGTCGCTCCTTTCGGGTGCGCCTTGGTACCGCTCTCGCTGCCTCTTTTCAGCAATACGAAGGTGTGCCCCAGGGTAGTGTTCTGAGCACTACTCTTTTTCTGGTTGCCCTCAATGGTCTTCTTTCCTCTCTTCCTTCAGGTGTCTTCTCCGCTCTCTATGTCGATGATCTTACCCTTTGCTGTCAGGGTGATGATTCGCCTTTCCTTCAGCGCCGGCTTCAACTTGCAATTGATGCCGTGTCGTCTTGGGCCACCGATCATTGCTTCAAGTTCTCTACTTCTAAGACTTGTGCCATGACTTTTGCGCGGAAACGGGTCGTTCTTCGTCCCTCTTTGTCACTTTATGGTCATCCCCTTGAGTACAAAGATTCCGCGAAGCTTTTGGGGTTATTCCTTGACACTCGTTTGTCTTGGTCTCCCCATATCTCTTACCTCCGTGTTGAGTGCTCTAAGTCCCTTACCCTCCTTCGGGTCTTGTCCCATACTTCTTGGGGGGCAGATAGGCGCACTCTCCTTGCATTACATTCCTCTCTCGTCCTGTCTAAGCTCGATTATGGTTGCCCTGCTTACTCGTCTGCTTCTCCTTCTACTCTTCGCCGTCTTGATGCTTTGCACCATACTGGGTTGCTCCTCAGTTCTGGTGCCTTTCGTTCGACTCCCGTCCTTAGCTTGTATGTTGACACTGGCTTCCTGTCTCTCCAAGACCGCCGTGATCGCTACTGTCTTCGCTATCTTGCGCGGTCCTTACAACATCCTTCCTCTCGCCTCTGTCTTGCTTTAACTTTTACCCCTCCTGCGGTTCCTGTTCCTCTTCACCACCTCCCTCTTTCTGTCCGGTTATCTCGCCTACAGGATTCTCTTTCCGTTCATATTTCTAATGTTTCTCCTCGTGTTGTTCCTTCTTTGCCCCCGTGGAGAGTCCCTCTTCCGCGGTTGTGTACTTCCTTGACCCGTATCACTAAAGCTTTTACCCCTCCTATGGTTCTAAAACGCCTTTTCCTTGAGCACTTTTCTTCTCACTCCTGCTCCATTTCTGTCTTCACCGATGGGTCTAAGTCTGCGGACGGTGTTGGCTACTCTGTTGTTTTTCCTGATCGCACTTATATGTGTCGCTTACCTCCGGAGACTAGCATCTTTACAGCGGAGCTTTATGCTATTCTCTATGCTCTTCGTCTCCTGCTTTCTCGTTGTCAGTCTACCTTTGTAGTTGTTGTTGACTCTCGTAGTGCCCTCATGGCTCTCGGGTTCTTTAATCCGGTTCATCCAGTAGTTGTCGAGATCCAGCATTGGCTGTTTCTTGTTCACAGTAAATTTAAGTCGGTTGAGTTTTGTTGGAATCCCAGCCATATTGGTGTGTCTTTAAATGAGCGTGCGGATGCTGCCGCCAAGGAAGCAGTCTGCTCTTGTCCTGTCTCTCGTAAAGGTATTCCATATTCCGACTTTTACCCGGTTATCCATTCCTCCGTCCTTACCCGTTGGCAGGCTTCTTGGTTGTCTGTTACTGGTAACAAACTACGTACTCTTAAATGTTGTGTTTCCTCGTGGACGTCCTCCTTCCACTGTAACTGGTGGTGGGAAACAGCTCTGGCGAGGTTGCGTATTGGCCATACTCGCATTGATGGAGCGCCGCCCAGCTCCTTATTGTCCTAGTTGCATTGTCCCTCTTACGGTCGTGCATGTCCTCCTTGAATGTCCTGACTTCCAGGACGAGCGTATGTCTTGCTTTCCGACCGCCCCTCGCGGTCACCTGTCCCTCAATAGAATTCTTGGTGACTCGGATACTTTTGATAATGTTCGTCTTATGCGTTTTTGTTCTCGTATTGGCATCCTTGGTGATATTTAGCGCCCTCTGATTATTCTGCACATTTGATGGTGCTACATAGCCTTCCCGGTTTGGTGCCTTCTTTTGATAATTACTTACTTACTTTCTGGTCAGAGATTTGTGACGTTATTCCCTCTTCTTCCCCTTCCCCTTCCTTCCCCTCTGAGGCGGCTTTGAAGGTAAGAAAATTTGATTACCGTATCCATAGAAGTTTTAGAATGAATATGGACTTTAAATGATGTCCAAAATGTATCTCAATTCTCTTCATCCAGTCCAGCAAATGTGGGCAAGTCCAAAGAAGATAAACGTGCCTTTGCTTGTAATACACTGGGTTGAGATACAGGAATCTTTGGAGTTACTGTGTAGTTTCAACTAAATCAATTAGAAGAATAAATATGTCTTGGGTGTTATCTTCATACTGAGATGTTTCTGCTATAGCTTGATCAATTTCATCAGGATCAATGTCACTATCCGTTAACACAATGATGTAAGACCCAATCATAGCCTTGGCTTGTTCGAACTTGAGACCAGCTACTCTCAGAGAAATTTCCAACTGATGGTAATCAACTAGAGTTGCCTTTGTTAAGTTTTCTGACTTATTGAGCAATCTATTTAAATGACCTTTAAGGCCTATCAAGGATCTCTTTAGTTTTTCATGAGTAGACATGGTGACTTTATGTTCAAGCTTTGTAGGGCTTGAATATTTGTTACTGAAGTAACTTGGATACTTGTGTATTTACTCGCCAGTATCGTGATAATCTATATAAATAAAAATAGATATGTTCGTTTGTTCAAAATCGATAATCTCCGAAAGTTCTTCACCGATTGCTTTGAAATTTTCACACAACGTTCCTTTCACATCCGAGCAGGTTTTAATATACATACTATATAGATGTCACCTCTGTGACGGTATAAAACAGCTTTTTCTGAAAAAGTGTGTTTTTCATGTGAAAGAAATCTTCGAAATCTCTTTACCGATTGCTTTGAAATTTTGACCCAACGTTGTATTCGAATAGGCGCATCTTTTTATATATTTACTATATACATGTCTCACCTGTGACAGGAAATAACATGCTTTTTTTGAAAAATAGCACTATCTGTTGGACGTAAGAGCAACACACGCTGTAATCACCAAAAATTCTTCACCAATTGATTTGAAATTTTGACACAACGTTGTATTTGAATAGGGGCGTCTTTAAATATTCATACTATATAGATGCCACCCCTGTGACAGGTAAAAACATGCATTTTTGAAAACAGCCCCATTTGTTGCACATAATGGCAACATGCACAATATATTAAATATGTCACGAATTCCATTTCAGTGTTTCCGATTGCATTGATAAATTTTATTTTCATAGATTTCGATTTATTTTACTTTTTAGTGAATTATTTTGTGTGACATTGTGTTGGAATTGAGCTGTGTTGTTTACCATACCGTTCATTTCGTAAGTATAGATGCCACACCTGTGACAGGTAAAACTATGCTTTTCGTGAAAAACAGTGCCATCTGTTATCTTGAGATGATTTCGGGGCTTTAGTGTCCCAGCGGCCCGGTCCTCGACCAGGCCTCCACCCCCAGGAAGCAGCCCGTGACAGCTGACTAATTCCCAGGTACCTATTTACTGCTAGGTAACAGGGGCATTCAGGGTGAAAGAAACTTTGCCCATTTGTTTCTGCCTCGTGCGGGAATCGAACCCGCGCCACAGAATTACGAGTCCTGCGCGCTATCCACCAGGCTACGAGGCCACCTTGCGCGGTGGCCTCGTAGCCACCGTAGCTGTTGCATGTAAGAGCAACACACATGTTATACTTGGAAATGTTACAATTTATTTTCAATGTTTCTAATTGCATTGATAAACTGAATTTCATAGATTTTGATTTATTTTCATTTTGATTTAATTATTTTGTGTGAATTGCATTGGAATTGAGCAGTTTTTTTTACCAAACCGTTCATTTCGTGAGTATACTTCATTTTTATATTTTTTCATATTTTCATTTAGTTTTTTAACTGTTTTAATTATATTTCAGTGATGGAAACATCAGATGGTATGATGTTCCAAATTTTCTGATGGGAACATCAGACCATTTGGGAAGGAACCGTATGAGGGAGTGGGGAATGGTGGAGATTACGAGGGGACTGAAGTGAGAGATGGTGCAGAGGACGAGGGGGACAAGAAAGGGGGTAAAGGTGGGGAAGGACGAGGGGATGGGGCAGTTTGGGATGGTGGGGACGAGGGGATAGGGGAATGGAGAATGGTGTGGAGGACAAAGGGGACAGGGGAGATGGGCACGGAGGGAAAGATAAGGGGACGGTGGAGTTGGGAATTGTTGGGAGGCCGAGGAGACGGGTGAGAAGGGAATGGTGGTGAAGACTGGGGGACAGGGAAGGTTGCTGTGGTTCAGCAACGCACATGCGTTGTTGAGCCACAGCAACGCGTGGCCGGGTACTGCTAGTCTATATAAATAAAAATGGAAATATTCGTTTTCTCATAATCGCTACTCTCCGCAATTTCTACACCAATTGCTTTGAAATTTTCCCACAACGTTCCATTCGCATCCGAACAGGTTTTTATAAACATGCTATATAGATGTCACGTCTGTGATGGTAAAAAACATGTTTTTTTTCTGAAAAACTGTGTTTTTCATGTGAGGGAAACCTCTTTACCGATTGCGTTGAAATTTTGACACAACGTTGCATTCGAATAGACGCATCTTTTTACATACCTACTATATACCTGCCTCACCTGTGACAAGAAAAAACATGCTTATTTTGAAAAACAGCACCATCTGTTGGTCGTAAGAGCAACACATGCTGTAATCTCCGAAATTTCTTCACTGATTGCTTTGAAATTTTGACACAATGTTGCATTTGAATAGGCGCGTCTTTTCATATACCTACTATATAGATGCCACATTTGTGACAGGTAAAAACATGCGTTTTTGAAAAACAGCGCCATCTGTTGCACATAAGATCAACACATGCTATACTAAATTTGTTTGAAATGGAATTGTGTTTCTGATTTCATTGATAAATGGAATTTTCTTAAATTTCAATTTATTTAATTCTGATTTAATTATTTTATGCGACACTGCGTAGGAATTGAGCTGTCTTGTTAACCATACCGATCATTTCTTGAGTATAGTTTTTTTTCTATTTTTTCATTATTTTTCATTTCGTTTTTTGAACTTTTTTTCTTATATCTCAGTGATGGGGACATCTGGGGCCAGATTCACGAAGCAGTTATGCAAGTACTTACGAAAGTGTACATCGTTCCTCAATCTTTGATGGCTTTAGTTGCATTTATTAACAGTTTACAAGTATGAAAATTTGTCAATTAACTGCTGTTATTTTTATAAACAGTCTCCTGGTTATTCGGACCTCATTAACTGTTTAATAATTGTAAACAAAGCTGCCAAAGATTGAGAAGAGATGTACAAGTTCGTAAGTGTTTGCCTAACTTCTTTGGGAATCTAGACCCAGATCATTTAAAGTTCCCAATTTTCTGATGGAAACATCAGATCATTTGATCATCAGACGAGGGAGTGGGGAATGATGGGAAGGACGAGGGGACAGGGAAGGGGGTAATGGTGAGGGAGGACGAGGGAACAGGGGGAGTTGGGGACGAGGGGAATGGAGAATGGTTGAGATGACAAGGGGACAGGAGAGTGGGGGATAGTGGGGAGGAGAAGGGGAATGGTAGGGAAAACGAGAGGACAGGGAGGGGGGGGGAATGGTAGGGAGGATGAGAGGACGGGGGCGTAGGAGATAGTGTGAAGGACGAAGGGATGGTGGAGTAGGGAATGGGTAGGAGGACGAGGGGATGGTGGAGTGGAGGTTGAAGGGGAGGAAAAAGGGACGAGGGAGTGAGGAATGATTGGGAGAACGAGGGGACGGGGAAGGAAGGGGGGATGGTAGGGAGGACGAGGAGACGGGGGAGTAGGAGATTGTGGGGACGACGAGGGGACGCTGTAGCGGACGATGAACGGGAGGAAAAAGGGTCGAGGGAGTGAGGAATGGTTGGGAGGACGAGGGGACCAGGGAGGGGGCAATGTTGGGAAGGACTGGGAGACAGGGGAAGGTTGCTGTGGCTCAGTAACGCACATGCGTTGCTGAGCCACAGCAACGCGTGACCGGGTACACCTAGTAGCCTAATATTTCCGGACTAGGCTATGTGCTACCTCGTCTGGAGGTTAGCTTACCTTCCTAGTAGTAAATAGCTAATATTTGAGTGATACACAGATGCCACTACGGTAGTACCTTGGGGCTAGCTCATCTTTATCATCTAGAATATACTAGTACGGTCTAATACAGTACTAGTTAGAATTGATCCTACCTAAGAAAGTAGCTAAATAGTTTAGGCTGAATTTTTACATAACTTAATACAATTACAGTCAGAAATCCTACCCCTTATGGTTGGCATCAATACAAGAAATGTTGCAATAATGTGAATATATCAGTGCTATTTTCTGGGGATTTTTTTTTTTTGTAAATTGATATACAGAATATGGGCACTTGAAAAATACAAGTGTGAAAATTATAAATATATACAGTTAAATTTGGCTTGCTAGCCACAACCTCCTATGGTGGTTGATAGTGTTAATTAATTTATCGACAACATGTGTCCTGAACTCTCTTGACAGGTGTACTCAACCTGGGGCAAAGTTCTGACGATATGGTCTAGATGTAAAGTGAATATAAGTGGCGTCCAGACTTACTCTTTTTCGCGGCCGAAAATAATATATTTAGCAGAGTATTCAGGGTTCACTCTCCAACGATTATCACTCTTCAGTTGGCGAGGTTCCACTAATGTCAACACGACAGAGTGGCTAATTTCCTTAAAGGAATTAATGATATTTTTTAGATGATTAATAATTTCAGCTGGGTGACGAATTGGATGGATATCATTACCACCTAAATATATTATGGTTAGATGGTAAGACCATTTTTACCTGTGTGTGAGGTATAGGCCTAAGAGTTGTGGGTAATTGGCTATGACCCACTTAGGCTACTTTAAACATTAAATCTTTTTTTAATTTATTAATAATGAAATTAATATGCTTTATGCTATAATATGTGGCAGTCTGCTAACAGCCGTAAATAAAAGGGGAATACATGTATAGCCTAGTACCTGATAATACTACTCAACTACTAGTATACTATTATCAGGGTTAGTAAATGATTAGTTAATCGTAATAGATTATAGGACCAGTGATTTGGTTTGATATACTGGACCGTAAAATGTTTATGAAATGTTACTGGTTTATATAAATTAGTAATTATAGATTTAATGCTAAATCTGGTTCATCCGGTCTGAAGTTGACCAAAAAGAATGTGGGAAAATGTGGCTCAGAATATTAATAATAATTATAATAAATATCAGTAACTTCGAAGGACCCCCCTTTAAAGAAACCGAAATAAAAAAAAATATATGAAAAGGAAATAAATCAGAGAATCAGTACTTTTGGATCTCTGGAATAATAAATTGTTAAATATTAAAACAATAAATGGACTGTAGAATAAATTGAAATATTGAGCAGAATCGTACCAATTATGAGCAGAAATTTCTATCACCATTAGACAAAACTGACTGTACAAAAATGTTGGAAGTCATGAGATAATTTTCTCAACATCTGACAAAGCTCGGTGGTTAACTTGGGTATAGATATTTAATCGAATCACGTCACTTTTTTGAGGCCACGTGAGCAACATAAAAGCGAACAAGTTTGAATGATCCTCAAACCAATATGCAACCGAAAAGTAAACACCCCAGAAGGATTCGAACTCAGACAACCATGAGAACTTTGCACATATGTGTATCTGGTACCTTAGCGACACGACCAAACTGACTGTACAAAAATGTTGGGAGTCATGTGATTATTTACCTTGGTTAACTTGAGTACAGATATTCTATCGAATCATCTCATTTTGTGGGGCCATGTGAGCATCACAAAATGCGAACAAGCTTGCACGTCCCAAGCCTAAATGCAACTGAAAACTCCACACCCTAGAAGGATTCTAACCCAGTCAGCCAGGAGCACTATGCATCTTTGCGTGTCTGGTACCTTAGCCACTAGCCCAAACTGACTGTACAAAAATTTTGGAAGTTGTGAGACTTTTTACCCATCATCTGAAAGGGCTCGGATGTCAAAAAAAGGCACAAATATTTTATCGAATCACCTCACTTTTTGAGGCCAAGTGAGCAACACAAATGTGAGCAAGCTTGAAATTGTCCTGAAGCCAAAATGCAACCAAAACCTCCACACTCCAGAAGGAATCGAACCCCATACAGATGCAATATGCACATTCGTTTATCTGGTACCTAAGCCACTTGACCAAACTGACCGTTGAAAATTTTGAAAGTCGTGGGACTTTTAATCAAACATCCGACAGCACTTGGTGGTCATCTTGAGAACAGATATTTCATCGTATCACCTCACTTTTTGAGGCAACCTAACACAAATGCGAACAAGCTTGAATGGTCCCAAAGCCAATATGCAAAGGAAAACTCAACACCACAGAATGATCCTATACCAGACAGCCAGGAGCACTATGCATCTTCGCATATCTGGTATTTTAGCCGCGAGACCAAACTAACTGAATAACAAATGTTGGACGCCGTGAGACTATTTTCCCAACATCTGACAGCGCTCGGAGGCCTAATTGGGCACAGTCATTTCATTGACTCACCTCACATTTTGGGGCCAAGTGAGCAAAACAATGTGAATAAGCTTGAATGGTTCCAAAGCCAATATGCACCCGAAAAACTCAACTCCCCAGGAGGATCCGAACCCTAGACAGCCAGGATCACTGTGCACCGTCACGTGTCTGGTAACTTAGCTACTAGACCAAACTGATTATGCAAAATTGTTGGAAGTCGTGAGGTTACCCAACATCCGACAGCGCTCGGAAGCCTAATTGGGTACAGTCATTTCATCGAAACACCTCACTTTTTGGGGCCAAGTGAGCAAAACAAATGTAAATAAACTTGAATGGTCCCGTAGCCACTGTGCATCCGAAAACTCCACAACAGCAAAAGGATTCAAACCAAGACAGCCAGGATCACTTTGCACCTTCATGTAACTGGTCACTTAGCTACCAGACCAAACTGACTATACAAAAATATTGTTAGTTCTGAGATTACCCAACATCCGACAGCGCTCGGAGATCAACTTGGACACAGGTTTTTTAACTAATTACCTGTCTTTTTGAGGCCACGTGAGTAACACAAATGTGAACCATCTTGATTAGTTATTAAGCCAATATGCCACCGAAAAATCAACACCCCCTGATGGATTCGAACCCTAGACAGCCAGGAGCAATATGTATTTCCAGTATGTGGTACCTTGGATGCTAGACCAAACTGACTGTACAAAAACGTTGGAAGTTCTGTGACTATTTATCCATCATCCGACAAGGCTCAGATGTCAAAAAGTGCACAGATATTTATCAAGTCAACTCACTTTTTGAGCCACGTGGCCAACACAAATGCGAACAAGCTTGATTGGTCCCCAAGCCAATATGCAACCGAAACCTTCACACCCCAAAAAGATTCGAACCCAGACAGCCAGGAGCACTTAGCACATTCACGTATCTGGTACCTTTGCCAGTAGTCCAAACTTACTGTACGAAAATGTTGGAAGTCATGAGACTATTTACCCAACATCCGACAGCACTCGGAGAAAAACTTACGCACAGATATTTTATCGAATCACCTAACTTTTTGGGGCCACGTGAACAACACAAATGCGAACAAGCTTGAATGGTCCTGAAGCCATAATGCAACCAAAAACTCCACACCTCAGAAAGATTCGAACCCCAGACAGCCAGGTGCAATATGCACCTTCGTGTATCTGGTGCCTAAACCACTAGACCAAACTAACTGTACAAAATATTGAAAGTCGTGAGACTATTAACCCAACATCCGACAGCGCATGGTCATCAACTTGGAAACAGATATTTCATCGAATCAAAAACTTTTGGTGCCAAGGGAGCAACACAAATCCGATCAAGCTTGAATGGACCCAAAGACAATATGAAACCAAAAACTCCACACCACAGAATGATTCGAACCCTAACAGCCAGGAGCACTTTGCACCTTCGCGTATCTGGTACCTTATACACTAACTGAACAAAAATGTTGGATGTCATGAGACTATTTAACCATCATCCGACATGGGTCGGAGGCCAACTTGGTTACAGATACATCATCGAATCTCTTCACTTTCTGTGTCCACGTGAGCAACACAAATGCAAACATACTTGAATGGTCCACCAAGCAAACATGCAACCAAAAACTCCACACTCAAGATGGATTCGAACGCAGACAGTCGGGAACACTATGCACCTTCACGTATCTAGTACCTTAGCTACTAGACCAAAATGCATGTACAAAATTGTTGGAAGTCGTGAGACTATTTACCTAACATCTGACAGGGCTCGGAGGTCAACTTAGATACAGGAATAACATAGAATCACCTCACTTTTTGAGCCACGTGAGCATCACAAATGCGAACAAGCTTGAATTGTCATCAAGCAAATATACAACCGAAACATCCACACCCAATATGGATTCGAACCCAGACAGCCAGGAGCACTATGCACCTTTACGTATCTGGTACCTTAGCCTCTAGAACAAACTGACTGTACAAATAAGTTGTAAGTTGTGAGACCCAACATCTGACAGCGCTCGGATGTACACTTGGGCATAGATATTTCATTAAATCACCTTACTTTTTTTGGGCCACATGAGCAACAAAAATGCGAACATGCTTGAACGGTCCTCAAGCCAAAAACTCCACACCCCAGACAGCCAGGAGCACTATCCACCTTCGCATTTCAGGTACCTTAGCCACTAGACTAAACTGATTGTACAAAAATGTTGGAAGGCTTAATACTATTTTCCCAACATCCGTCAGGGATCAGAGTTCAACTTGGGAGCAGATATCTCATCGAATGACTTCGCTTTTTGTGGCCACGTTAGCAACACAAATACGAACAAACTTGAATGGTCCCGAACACAATAAGCAACCAAAAACTCCACCCCCTTGGAGAATTCGAACCCAGACTGCCAGGATCGCTATGCAGGTCCGCGTATCTGGTACGTTAGCCACTAGACCAAACAAACTGAGAATATATAACCATCATCTGACAGCACTCGGAGGTCCACTTGGGCACAGATATTTTATCGAATCACCTCACTTTTCGGGACAACATGAGCAACACAAATGCGAACATGCTTGAATAGTCCCCAAGCCAATATGCAAAAAAAAACTCCTCACCCCAGAAGGATTCGAAGCCAGATAGCCGGGAGCAATATGCACCTTCACATTTCTGGTACCTTAGCCACTAGATCAAACTGACTGAACCAAAATTTTGGAAGTCGTGATACTATTTACCCAACATGATACAGGGTTCAGGGGGTAAACTTGAGGACAGATATTTTATAGAATCACCTCACGTTTTGGGGCCGTGTGAGCAACACAAATACCAAAAAGCTTGAATGGTCTCAAAGCTAATATGCTACCGAAAACTCAACACCCCAGATGGATTTGAACCCAGACAGCCAGGAGCAATATGCACCTTCGCATTTCTGGTACCTGTTCCATCCCGGAATGCTAAGGGGGGTAGGGGACTTATGGAGCTTAAACCTCCAAACCTCTCTGGCTACTGTACAAGACTATTCCTCGCATACAGGTAAACCACGTCCCCCAACCACTCTCGGCCGGAACAGACAACCCGACTTCGGCAGCCACACTCCCTCTACCGCTGATCGAGCAACAAAGATCTCTTGAGTGCTTGTATTTTGACCAGGAGATCACCCTGTACGCCTCTAGATTGTGCGGAGGGGCTCAGCGTTACACATTCAGGTGGTGCAGCTCCAAGACTGGCCTCGTTGTCTTGTGCACTCACCCTTCTCGAGCCACCGTGACTTCCCCACTCTCTTCTTGCTCGGAATGATCTCCTCAGTCCCCCTTTTCTGATTTAATATTCCGTAAAACCATGGCCACAGCTGTAGTCCTTTCTCTCTCTCTCTTTTTCTGCTTTCTGGGAAGCCTCACTAGGACAAGGGCAAACACCTGTTAACTAAACTCATTTATTAAAACAAAGAATATATACAACACACTTATATACAAGACGTAAGAATATTAACCTCAACACTCTATGCTACTATAACCTGGTTGCAATCCAATACCATCGTTACTTCACCAGCCGTCTATATCAAGTGGTGGCCTTACTATGAGCAACCCCCATGAGCAACACAAATGCCAACAAGCTTGAATGGTCACAAAGCCAATATGCAAGAGAATACTTTAAACCACAGAAGGATGCAAACCCAGTCAGTCAGGAACAATATGCACCTTCGTATATCTCGTACCTTAGTCACTAGACCAAACTGAC
>NW_027189128.1:7872478-7879978 GCF_040958095.1 Procambarus clarkii | reverse complement strand
AATTAAATAAATATAAATCTCACAGGTCGGTTCCCACATTATTTGGTCATCTTCGAACCGGATGACGGATTATTTGATCCTTGTGAACCCACATTTGGTCATCTTAGTACCGGATGAACCAGTTAACCAGTGGATTCATTAAATATGCTAGTGCAGTGTTATTTAAACAAAGCCAGCAGTCAAGACGGCAGCGTAGCCTCGAGGGAGCTCAGGAGCCTCCCTCAGCCCAGTTCAGCTTCGTCAGCGGTTTCATGCACACCCACAGATATTTGGTGGCGTGTTATTTCGTGAAATGACAGCGCTAATATAGAATCCAGCCAAATTAGTGACTGTGTCTTCGCGAGATTGTTCACGGATTTCGTGGTGTTACATTTCGCGAGAGATTATCTACGAATTTTGTGGAGTTTATTTCGCGAGGTCACTAATAATATTTAATACTTCTTGATAATATTAGAAGTTTCATAGAGGCTAATTAAGAGGCTATTAACAATAATTGTGTATATTATTTCTCCAAAATAGAGAATTATTTCATATATATTGCACTAGTGATCACAGTATAATATTTACTAATTGCCAACCCACAACAGGGTAGGATATGACTAGTTGAACTATTATTGTTCATCCTAGTCCCATTATTACAATAGTCAGTTGTACTATATTGATCAACCTAACACCATTAATGAATGGTGCAAACCCTATTTTGGGTGTAATTTTTATCAACTCGAGTTGAGTTGTATATATAATAATTTACTTATGATCATTACACCTTTGAGTGATTAATTAGTGTCTCTACCATCCTAGGGTGATATAGAAGAGCTAACCTAAAGGTACTTCCAGTGACACTGGTTTATCACTCAAATCATTAGTGTGGATGATTGTATATATATATAATGTGTATTAATTTTAAGTGCTAACCTCTAGTAGAGGTAGGATTATTGCCTAGTGAGTTCAGAATTTACCCTAGGCTACCATTAGTGTTTGTTCAGTATTATGAGCAGCCCAAGTACAAGTCCCACAAGGCTTCACCAACTAGCCAGTATGGATAATGCAGGGAGAATGAAAAGAACCCTTGCAGGTCTTAAAGGCCACTTAACAAGACAGATCAAGAAATGTGAAGATTTGTCACAACAATCAACAGTTGATTATGCTGACCTGGAAAGCTATTATCAAGCAGCTGCAGGTAAATTTGAGCAAATTAAATGTCAAATAGCAACATATGTGGCTGAACTTGCCAACACCAATTTATCAGAAACAGAAATAGACGACATTATGGTTGATCTTGCGAATTATGAAGATCAAACTCAGGCCACGTTACAGCCTTATGTCAAATTAATTGCCCAGAACAAGGCAACAGCAACAACAACAACAGTTGCATCTAATACGAGTCAAGCAGAAGCTCGACTCCCTCCAATTAATTTACCCACTTTCTCAGGAAAAGATGAGGAAGATTGGGACGAATTTTGGAACAAATTCGTTGACCTTGTAGACTCAAAACAATCTTTACCAAAGAGTAGTAAATTCTCTTATTTGCAAGGCCAATTATCAGGTGAGGCTAAAACAGTAGTATCCCATCTGAGATTAACTAATGACGGCTATGATCTGGCAGTAAAACTCCTCAAGGATAATTATGCTGATCCAGAAGTAAGAACATCACATTTAGTTCATGAGCTGTTGCATTTACCCCCACCGGAGGCTTCAGCTGATTCACTCCAAGTCTTCAAGCTGGAGGTAGAATCATTGATCAATGCCCTCAGCCTGACAGCAGATACAAACGGGGCTGAGTGGGTCTTGAAAATAATTGTCCAGGAGAAAATACCTAGGGACATATTGAGACAAATGAGTGCTCATTACAATAAAAGCATCTTATCCATGAATGAAATATCTGAAGGTTTAAAGTCAGTAGTTCATCAATTACGAACACATGACAAATTAAAACCACCAAGTAAACCTTCAGAAACCAATAATAGTAAACCACAGAGTACCAAAGGTACTCCAAATCAATCTAGACAATATAATTCAACACCAAAGTGGAACAGTGGCAGTGTGGGCGTATATGCAGTGGGACCCTCCAAGCCTATAGTTACTGTGTCACCCAAGAACGTCACACCAAAGGGTACTGGAAACTATGGAACATGTTTGTTCTGCAATGATAAACATTCAATGTACCACTGCCCTAATTTTCCTGATAGTGACGCCCGTGTTGAGCGACTCAAAGATTTGCAACATTGCACGAGGTGCCTCAGGAAACATAACATCAAGGATTGTGATACCCAATTACACACCTGTAATAGGTGTAACAAAGGTCAGCACCATGCAGCATTGTGCAGAGACACCAAAACAACGTCTCCAAACCCCAAGGTGGAAGATAGCATTCCCACCACAGTACAGTACTGCAAGGTGCAACAAACAGACAGTGTCCAATCGGCAAAGTCTAAAGGTAATACGACTTTGCCTACTGCCCAAATTACCATCCTGAATAAGAGGGCCAAGGTCCATACCCGTGGGTTGTTTGACCAAGGATCCCAGAGAACATATATCACTAAAAAGCTGGCAGATGAATTACAATTAAGGCCTGTAGCCCAGACGTCATTCAACATCTCAGGGTTTGTAACAGATGCAGGACCTCAAGTCTACCAGGTGGTACAACCATCAGTACGTTTAGGCAGGTACGTCTGTAGAGTACAAGCCATTGTGGTGGACAAAATACCAGTAGACCTACAAGTTCAAGGTCTGAGAGCAACAGCCAAATTCCTGAGAAATAGAGGAATAAAATTGGCAGATAATATTAAGTCTGATCACCTCACTGACTTCGGTCTCCTTGTTGGGACAGACTATTGTCATCGATTCATCGGTAGCCCTACTAAATATCAGGGTATAACCATGTTAAACTCTGCAGGAGGTAAATTACTCTCAGGCCCAGTATCAAGCCTGAGGAGACCTATGCCTGCAGATAAACAATACCAATAGAAATCTAAATTTGTCAGCTGATTATATTTCTCCAGTAGCATTATACTAAGGAGATTACAGCTGACTATAGTAACAGAGGTTGATGTTAGTATCATCATTTAAAGCTGGAGATGAGTTCATGAGGCCTCAGTGGCAAATCAGTGAACAGTAGCCTAAAACAGCTACAAGTCACTGCGACCAATGTCACTGAACCCACTGCAGTCTCAGAACCATACTTTACTTTAATGATGAGCTATTCAATCTTCTGAATCAATTAATTAAATTAAACCCCAATAAATCTGATGACTGATTAGATACATTTATTATTTAATCAAGATGTATTCCATGGGCCTCAGTGTTTATATATCAGTGACCAGTTACCTGAACAAACTTCAAGTTATATCTAATGTCACTGATCTCACTGCAGTCCCTGAATCATACTTGACTGTAGTACTTGATCTCATCCAGTCTTCTGGGTTAAATAATATGTAATAAGGCTTGAATATTAGCCTTTCAAGAGTTGACAGGGAAATGAAATCGCATTAGACTTCTAACCCTTGCAACTCTAGTACGGGACATCCGTCCTGTACGAACAGACACAAATGTGTGATTACTAACTACTAACATCAAATTAATCTAATAATTCGAAGGAGGAGTATCGGTGTTCGTCTGTTCTAAATAGGACTTCGACCCGTGAGCAGCCCCCTGGGGAATTATGTCGGAAAATCCGACACCATTTAATAATCATACAGACAGATAATATTTGCTGCTGTATTACCAACAAGTTACCCATAGAAAACGTAACTTGTAGTGGAATTACCATCTAAAGAAAACGGGATATCATCACCACATACCATTATAATTCACCAGCTATTCTGCTGGGAATTATTCTTAAATACATTAGTCTTTGGACTTTACCATCATAAAAACATCTTATATAAAATAACTTAATTATCAATATTAAAGTAGAGTAAATGTGACCCTTCTATCACTTTCTGAAATCTGGACAAAGTAAGCCAGGCGTCAGGGAGGAGGAGGGCAGCCATTATTGTTTATAGAGACCAGAGGCTCACACGGGAGCAAATTCGGCTCCTGTTAATTTTACTTGGACGTAGTGTTATGGATACCAAAGGTGTACCATCTGTCAACACGCTGTCAACAAATCAAGTTAAGTGTTCTTTCCGAAACCCATTATCTATCATTAGTGGCCATTAATGTCATTATATAGGGTGACCCGGTTAGAATGCGAAATCGCCTCATACTAAAGGTAATTAAGCCAGGTCCTCATGTTCCATGTACTGTTTTCTCTGATATACTTGTCATATATAGGTATCTGGCTTCACAGCTAGCGCACTTTTGACAGGTCAAGACGAGGATACAAGGTTATGTGCACCAGTTACTGGGTGATAGAAGCTACCTCAAAGAGGATAATTTGGTGTCTACACTCTAGTTATACCTGGTGGACTAACCTGCTGTACTATAAGAGAAGGAACCTCATCAATGTATGTAGCTATTACTGTAATTTGATTGGCTGCATATGTGTAATATAAACCCCCCCTAATGTGTAGAGGATCGATTTGTGAGATTATGAGATTATTGCAGAAATACAGTCCACTTATCATTATACAAATTGCTATCGAAGTATATAAATTAACGTAAATATAAATTCATATAAATTAAATAAATATAAATCTCACAGGTCGGTACCCACACCTCTCCTTCATGTTCAGATCATTATGACCAGTACTCCCTTTCCCAAACTCACGCTCTCCTTCATGTCCAGACAATTATGGCCAGTCCTCCCTCCCCCACACTCACGCTCTCCTTCATGTTCAGATCATTATGACCAGTACTCCCTTTCCCAAACTCACGCTCTCCTTCATGTCCAGACAATTATGGCCAGTCTTCCCTCCCCACACTCACCCTCTCCTTCATGTTCAGATCATTATGACCAGTACTCCCTTTCCCAAACTCACGCTCTCCTTCATGTCCAGACAATTATGGCCAGTCTTCCCTCCCCACACTCACCCTCTCCTTCATGTTCAGATCATTATGACCAGTACTCCCTTTCCCAAACTCACGCTCTCCTTCATGTCCAGACAATTATGGCCAGTCCTCCCTCCCCACACTCACCCTCTCCTTCATGTTCAGATCATTATGACCAGTACTCCCTTTCCCAAACTCACGCTCTCCTTCATGTCCAGACAATTATGGCCAGTCCTCCCTCCCCACACTCACCCTCTCCTTCATGTTCAGATCATTATGACCAGTACTCCCTTTCCCAAACTCACGCTCTCCTTCATGTCCAGACAATTATGACCAGTCCTCCCTCCCCACACTCACCCTCTCCTTCATGGCACAACTATTAGTTATTAAATTTGCAGTTGTGGTGGTTAATAAGAATCATTACAGAATCTGAACGGAATATATTGTTGTGTTTATTATATAATGTGTTAGAGTTCATCTCCACACTTTACGTCACCAACGAGGCTTAAGAAAGTTGTTGTTACACAATCATCGTTGTGACGTGCAGCTGGCTGACGTCACACATGTCACGTGGAGCTGGCTGACGTCACACATGTCACGTGGAGCTGGCTGACGTCACACATGTCACGTGGAGCTGGGTGACGTCACACATGTCACGTGGAGCTGGCTGCCGTCACACATGCCACATGGAGCTGGCTGACGTCACACATGTCACGTGGAGCTGGCTGCCGTCACACATGCCACGTGGAGCTGGCTGACGTCACACATGTCACGTGGAGCTGGCTGCCGTCACACATGTCACGTGGAGCTGGCTGACGTCACACATGTCACGTGGAGCTGGCTGACGTCCACACATGTCACGTGGAGCTGGCTGACGTCACACATGTCACGTGGAGCTGGCTGACGTCACACGTGTCACGTGGAGCTGGCTGACGTCACACGTGTCACGTGGAGCTGGGTGACGTCACACATGTCACGTGGAGCTGGCTGACGTCACACATGTCACGTGGAGCTGGCTGACGTCACACATGTCACGTGGAGCTGGCTGACGTCACACATGTCACGTGGAGCTGGCTGACGTCACACATGTCACGTGGAGCTGGCTGACGTCACACATGTCACGTGGAGCTGGCTGACGTCACACATGTCACGTGGAGCTGGCTGACGTCACACATGTCACGTGGAGCTGGCTGACGTCACACATGTCACGTGGAGCTGGCTGACGTCACACATGTCACGTGGAGCTGGCTGACGTCACACATGTCACGTGGAGCTGGCTGACGTCACACATGTCACGTGGAGCTGGCTGACGTCACACATGTCACGTGGTGCTGGCTGACGTCACACATGTCACGTCAGCCCAGTAATAATAATATTATAATTCATAGTTTAATAACAGAGGAATTATCTTCATAATAACTTAATTACAGTAATAACAATTTGTGGTTAGTCTTATAAGCTTAACAGAGGACGGCATAGCTGTATATTATTATAAATATTTATTAGGTAATTATTTATGTTATAAGTGGGAAATATTTCACACAGACCATCTATATGTCTATCTATTTATCCAACTATCTACTCATTAATCTATCCATTTATAAATTCATCTACTTTTCCATCTGTACATCCATCTATCTATCCAGCTATTTGTGCATCTAATTGAGTATCTAACTGTCCAACCCGTTCTCGCAATTGCGTATAGTCAATATTGACTTATTAAATATGTGCATATGTGACATACTAAACATATTAGTTTACCTTGAATAGCTTCATAGAAAACACCGACCTTACCTAACCTTCTTCTTACTTCTTCTAACCTTCTTAACATACTATGTATCTTCTTCTAACCTTCTTAACATACTATGTATCTTCTTCTAACCTTCTTAACATACTAAGAAGGTTAGGTAAGGTCGGTGTTTTCTATGAAGCTATTCAAGGTAAACTAGTATGTTTAGTATGTCACATATGCACGTATTTAATAAGTCAATATTGACTGTAAGAAAGTCCGAGAACGGGTTGAACTGTCCATCTATCTATCCAATATTCTATTAAATTATCTATTCATTAATCCATAAATCCAGCTATTCACCTATTGTCAAGCGGTCCATCCATATGTCCATTAATATATCCATCTACGATCCATCTATCTATCCATCTATTTATCAATTCATCCATCCATTCATTTATTAGTACATCTCTAGATATATCTACCTGTACATCTATGTATCCATCCATCTATCCATTCACCTACTATTTTTTCTACTCAAATAGCTGTCCTCTATCCACCCATCCATCTATCCTATATATGCACTACTCTATTCATCTATCCATCCAGCTACTCATCTTTCTGTCATTTGTCTATCCATTCATACATCATTCATTTTATCTATCTATTTGTCTTTTGATCACCTTTCCATCTATCTATTTATCCAGCTACCTACTCATCTTTCCATTAATCTATCTATTTATTTAGCCATCTATCCAACCATCTATCTATTCATCCATCTATCAATCTATCATACTTATCTATCTATATATACCTCTATATGTCTCTCTTTCCATATA
>NW_027189128.1:7777478-7869978 GCF_040958095.1 Procambarus clarkii | reverse complement strand
TCCTCACGTGTGCCCCAAAGACTGAGGTGATTTGGTAAAATGCTATGCCCAAGATAACTATCCGAGTGCCGGCGTTGGGGTGGTTCAAATAGCCTCGGCTATCACCTCATTATGTCCGGTCGTGATGGTCAAGTGGATTAAGGCGTCTTGTACATACCAGTTGCGTTGCTTCTGGGAGTATGGGTTCGAGTCACTTCTGGGGTGTGAGTTTTCAGTTGCATATTGTCCTGGGGACCATTCAGGCTTGTTCGCATTTGTGTTCCTCACGTGTGCCCCAAAGACTGAGGTGATTTGGTAAAATGCTATGCCCAAGATAACTATCCGAGTGCCGGCGGTGGGGTGGTTCAAATAGCCTCGGCTATCACCTCATTATGTCCGGTCGTGATGGTCAAGTGGATTAAGGCGTCTTGTACATACCAGTTGCGTTGCTTCTGGGAGTATGGGTTCGAGTCACTTCTGGGGTGTGAGTTTTCAGTTGCATATTGTCCTGGGGACCATTCAGGCTTGTTCGCATTTGTGTTCCTCACGTGTGCCCCAAAGACTGAGGTGATTTGGTAAAATGCTATGCCCAAGATAACTATCCGAGTGCCGGCGGTGGGGTGGTTCAAATAGCCTCGGCTATCACCTCATTATGTCCGGTCGTGATGGTCAAGTGGATTAAGGCGTCTTGTACAAACCAGTTGCGTTGCTTCTGGGAGTATGGGTTCGAGTCACTTCTGGGGTGTGAGTTTTCAGTTGCATATTGTCCTGGGGACCATTCAGGCTTGTTCGCATTTGTGTTCCTCACGTGTGCCCCAAAGACTGAGGTGATTTGGTAAAATGCTATGCCCAAGATAACTATCCGAGTGCCGGCGGTGGGGTGGTTCAAATAGCCTCGGCTATCACCTCATTATGTCCGGTCGTGATGGTCAAGTGGATTAAGGCGTCTTGTACATACCAGTTGCGTTGCTTCTGGGAGTATGGGTTCGATTCACTTCTGGGGTGTGAGTTTTCAGTTATATATATATATATATATATATATATATATATATATATATATATATATATATATATATATATATATATATATATATATATATATATATATATATATATATATT
The DNA here is from genome assembly GCF_040958095.1 of Procambarus clarkii. Classification (NCBI taxonomy): domain Eukaryota; kingdom Metazoa; phylum Arthropoda; class Malacostraca; order Decapoda; family Cambaridae; genus Procambarus; species Procambarus clarkii. The sequence goes on along the minus strand of NW_027189128.1, from coordinate 7,868,878 downwards.
TATATTTATATATATATATATATATTTATATATATATATATATATATATATATATATATATATATTTATATATATATATATATATATATATATATATATATATATATATATATATATATATATATATATATATATATATATATATATGTGTGTGTGTGTGTATCACGAAAATAAACACGTGATTACACGTAAACACGTGGACACACAACTCGAAGAGCTCTTAGATACATTGAAGAAAAAATTGACTTTTTTACATTGTATTTATGCCCTGAAAAATAATGAAACCTCTCTCATTGCTCTCAAACCTGTACATGGAATTCTTCGAAAAGAAATTTGTTTCAAAAATAACTCCTGGAATCATTCCATGGTTTAGATATGTTGATGATATCTTGTGTATTTGGCCTTCAGATGTAAACACAGACGAATTTGTAGCCAAACTTAATGTCCAAGTCACCTCCATAAAATTTACTATGGAGACTGAAATTGATAAATGTTTGCCATTCTTAGATGTGCTTATTCATAGGGAAAACTCTTCATTAAAGTTTAGTATTTACAGAAAACCTACGAACAATTTATCTTATGTTCATTATTTTTCAGGGCATAAATACAATGTAAAAAAGTCAATTTTTTCTTCAATGTATCTAAGAGCTCTTCGAGTTGTGAGTCCAGAATTCTTAGACGAAGAATTTAAGAATATTGATTCGATTGGTCTTAAGCTTTGTTACCCACTGAATTTTTTGGAAGTTTGTCGTAACAAAGCACGTCGTACATATTATAATAATGTATGCAGTGAAAGGATTCGCCCAAAGAATGTGTTATGTTTACCATATTTCTCTGGGTTTGAGAATATTGTCAAGGCCTTGAAACTTTTTAATATAGATGTATTGTTTAGCTACGAAAACACTGTTGGTAAGCTATTAGTAAGGAACAGCCCTCGTAGTGATAATTGCGTCATTTATAAAATACCTTGTAAGGAATGTAATAAGTTCTATGTCGGGCAAACATCTAAAGATTTAAAATGTTGAATATCGCAACATAAATACTCTGTAAGACATGGCCAATTGTCTAATGCTTTGTTTGTGCATTTGTCAGAAAAAGCTCACCAAATTGATTGGGAGAGTGCTTCTTCTATAACAAATTGTAAAAGCACCTATAACAGAAACATAGTTGAATCTGCTTTGATACAGATCACCAAAGAAAGTAATTTGAATATTAGCAGTGGTCTATATAACTTAGATCCATTTCTAATAGATCAGCTAAAGGGCGATTTAAGTAGGATCATTGAAAAACATTTGTCTCACTAATTTATTGTATATATTTACCTCTTCATGTTATAATTACCTATGTATTATGCTTGTATGTCTGCTGTATCAGATGGGCCATTGGGCTACATCGGATGGGCCAATTGGGTGCATCTGATGGGCCAATGGGCCGTCTGCGTTGTCCAAGTATTGTACCTCACCTTACTTCACCACTCTCTCCTGCCTATTTATACCCATCACTCGATCTGTAAAATGACCTTCTGAAGATGTATTTAATATACGAAAGTACTTAAGAAAATTTCCTGTTTCATTTTTCCTCCGTGGTCTGACATTGTCATATATATATATATATATATATATATATATATATATATATATATATATATATATATATATATATATATATATATATATATATATGACAATGTGATTAAGAGTCATATATATATATGACAATGTGATTATATATAATCACAATGTGATTATATATATATATATATATATATATATATATATATATATATATATATATATATATATATATATATATATATATGTATATATATATATATATATATATATATATATATATATATATATATATCTATATATATATATATCTATATATATATATATGTATATATATATATATATATATATATATATATATATATATATATATATATATATATATATATATATATATATATATATATATATATATATATATATATACATATATATATATATATATATATATATATATATATATATATATATATATATGTATATATATATATATATATATATATATATATATATGTATATATATATATATATATATATGTATATATATATATATATATATGTATATATATATATATATATATATATATATATATATATATATATATATATATATATATATATGTATATATATATATATATATATATATATATATATATATATATATATATATGTATATATATATATATATATATATATATATATATATATATATATATATATATATATATATATATATATATATATATATATATATATATATATATATATTAGTATATTTTGGTAGCAGTCTTTCCTGTAGACATATATTATTAAATATGACCGAAAAAGTAAGATTAATAATTCTAACACGAATTTTCTCAATCTTTCGTACATTACGCTTCACTGTTGGAGGTAAATCAAAAATCACTTCTCCAAAATTCATTTTTATTTCTAGTCTGACGCGACACGGGCGCGTTTCGTAAAACTTATTACATTTTCAAAGACTTCACAAATACACAACTGATTAGAACTTGCGTTTCCCTGATTTTATATCTACATTTGAGTGAGGTGGGAAGGGTGATGTGGCATTACATTTGAGTGAGGTGGGAAGGGTGATGTGGCATTAACACAAGACAGAACACTAGGGGATATTAATAGGGTATTAAAAGTATCAACACAAGACAGAACAGAAACAATGGGTATTGAATAGAAGTGTTTGTAGAAAGCCTATTGGTCCATATTTCTTGATGCTTCTATATTGGAGCGGAGTCTTAAGGTGGGTAGAATATAGTTGTGCAATAATTGGCTGTTGATTGCTGGTGTTGACTTCTTGATGTGTAGTGCCTCGCAAACGTCAAGCCGCCTGCTATCGCTGTATCTATCGATGATTTCTGTGTTGTTTACTAGGATTTCTCTGGCGATGGTTTGGTTATGGGAAGAGATTATATGTTCCTTAATGGAGCCCTGTTGTTTATGCATCGTTAAACGCCTAGAAAGAGATGTTGTTGTCTTGCCTATATACTGGGTTTTTTGGAGCTTACAGTCCCCAAGTGGGCATTTGAAGGCATAGACGACGTTAGTCTCTTTTAAAGCGTTCTGTTTTGTGTCTGGAGAGTTTCTCATGAGTAGGCTGGCCGTTTTTCTGGTTTTATAGTAAATCGTCAGTTGTATCCTCTGATTTTTGTCTGTAGGGATGACGTTTCTATTAACAATATCTTTCAGGACCCTTTCCTCAGTTTTATGAGCTGTGGAAAAGAAGTTCCTGTAAAATAGTCTAATAGGGGGTATAGGTGTTGTGTTAGTTGTCTCTTCGGAGGTTGCATGGCTTTTCACTTTCCTTCTTATGATGTCTTCGATGAAACCATTGGAGAAGCCGTTATTGACTAGGACCTGCCTTACCCTACAGAGTTCTTCGTCGACTTGCTTCCATTCTGAGCTGTGGCTGAGAGCATGGTCGACGTATGCGTTAACAACACTCCTCTTGTACCTGTCAGGGCAGTCGCTGTTGGCATTTAGGCACATTCCTATGTTTGTTTCCTTTGTGTAGACTGCAGTGTGGAAACCTCCGCCCTTTTCCATGACTGTTACATCTAGAAAAGGCAGCTTCCCATCCTTTTCCGTCTCGTAAGTGAAACGCAGCACGGAACTCTGCTCAAATGCCTCCTTCAGCTCCTGCAGATGTCTGACATCAGGTACCTGTGTAAAAATGTCGTCAACATACCTGCAGTATATGGCCGGTTTCAAGTTCATGTCGACTAAGACTTTTTGCTCGATGGTACCCATGTAGAAGTTTGCAAACAGGACACCTAGGGGAGAACCCATGGCGACCCCATCTACTTGCTTATACATGTGCCCATCCGGGCTCAAGAAGGGTGCCTCTTTAGTACAAGCTTGGAGTAGTTTCCTCAGAATACTTTCTGGCATGTCAAGAGGAGTACAGGCTGGATCACGATACACTCTGTCGGCTATCATTCCGATTGTCTCGTCCACAGGTACGTTGGTAAACAGCGATTCTACGTCCAACGAGGCTCTTATCCCTGTGGCCCGTGCGCCCCGCAGTAAGTCCACAAATTCCTTTGGAGACTTCAGGCTGAAGGCGCAAGGAACATAAGGAGTCAGCAGGCCGTTGAGTCGCTTCGCCAGTCTGTACGTGGGTGTGGGTATCTGGCTAATGATTGGCCGAAGTGGGTTTCCAGGCTTGTGCGTCTTGACATTTCCATACGCATATCCAGGTTTATATTCCCCAATGATCTTTGGCAGGTGGAGTCCGGATTTCTTGGCGTTCACAGTTTCGATCAGTTTGTTGACCTTTGCTTTTAATTCGGCTGTAGTGTCCTTCGTTACCCTTTGGAACTTAGTTTGGTCAGAGAGTATGATGTTCATTTTCGCCAGATATTCGTCTTTTTTAAGAATGACATATATTGGCGACTTGTCACCTCTCCTGACAACTATCTCCTTGTTCTCACGAAGGCTTTTAGCTGCCGCTTTAAGCTCGGGGGACAGTATGGTGCTTCTGTAGTTGCCTCGATTCTTTCCTCCTTCTGCAATAAGTTCTGCTTGTAAGGTATCTTTGGTAGTGACCTTCTTTTGTGTCTCGAGGTCGAATATGTCGTCCAACAGAATTTCCAACTCTACTTTCCGGGCCATTTCACTCGGTCTGGACATAACATGACAGTTTATGCCCAGATTTAGGAGAGTGACTTGGTCCTCAGTGAGGTTAATTCCTGCAAGGTTCAGGAAGCCATCTCTTGGTCGTGGAATTGCCATAGGTCCTCCATATAATGTTGTTAGTTTCTTGATAATCCTTGTTTCAGTGCTGAGGTGATGTTGGTCTGTGAGGATGTCGAGGTGTTGTTCAATGCGGGTACGGATACTATGGTCGATGTTGCTATTTCTCCACTCGTTTGTAGCATGAAGTAGTTGCGTTTTGTTGTCTTTGATTTCATTCTCTGCCTTGTATATCTGATCACGAATCAGATCCTGGCGATATTTTATCGTGAAGGCTTGATTCCTTGCTGCTGGGTCGTGCACTTTAACATTAGTATATTTTGGTAGCAGTCTTTCCTGTAGACATATATTATTAAATATGACCGAAAAAGTAAGATTAATAATTCTAACACGAATTTTCTCAATCTTTCGTACATTACGCTTCACTGTTGGAGGTAAATCAAAAATCACTTCTCCAAAATTCATTTTTATTTCTAGTCTGACGCGACACGGGCGCGTTTCGTAAAACTTATTACATTTTCAAAGACTTCACAAATACACAACTGATTAGAACTTGCGTTTCCCTGATTTTATATCTACATTTGAGTGAGGTGGGAAGGGTGATGTGGCATTACATTTGAGTGAGGTGGGAAGGGTGATGTGGCATTAACACAAGACAGAACACTAGGGGATATTAATAGGGTATTAAAAGTATCAACACAAGACAGAACAGAAACAATGGGTATTGAATAGAAGTGTTTGTAGAAAGCCTATTGGTCCATATTTCTTGATGCTTCTATATTGGAGCGGAGTCTTAAGGTGGGTAGAATATAGTTGTGCAATAATTGGCTGTTGATTGCTGGTGTTGACTTCTTGATGTGTAGTGCCTCGCAAACGTCAAGCCGCCTGCTATCGCTGTATCCATCGATGATTTCTGTGTTGTTTACTCGGATTTCTCTGGCGATGGTTTGGTTATGGGAAGAGATTATATGTTCCTTAATGGAGCCCTGTTGTTTATGCATCGTTAAACGCCTAGAAAGAGATGTTGTTGTCTTGCCTATATACTGGGTTTTTTGGAGCTTACAGTCCCCAAGTGGGCATTTGAAGGCATAGACGACGTTAGTCTCTTTTAAAGCGTTCTGTTTTGTGTCTGGAGAGTTTCTCATGAGTAGGCTGGCCGTTTTTCTGGTTTTATAGTAAATCGTCAGTTGTATCCTCTGATTTTTGTCTGTAGGGATGACGTTTCTATTAACAATATCTTTCAGGACCCTTTCCTCAGTTTTATGAGCTGTGGAAAAGAAGTTCCTGTAAAATAGTCTAATAGGGGGTATAGGTGTTGTGTTAGTTGTCTCTTCGGAGGTTGCATGGCTTTTCACTTTCCTTCTTATGATGTCTTCGATGAAACCATTGGAGAAGCCGTTATTGACTAGGACCTGCCTTACCCTACAGAGTTCTTCGTCGACTTGCTTCCATTCTGAGCTGTGGCTGAGAGCACGGTCGACGTATGCGTTAACAACACTCCTCTTGTACCTGTCAGGGCAGTCGCTGTTGGCATTTAGGCACATTCCTATGTTTGTTTCCTTTGTGTAGACTGCAGTGTGGAAACCTCCGCCCTTTTCCATGACTGTTACATCTAGAAAAGGCAGCTTCCCATCCTTTTCCGTCTCGTAAGTGAAACGCAGCACGGAACTCTGCTCAAATGCCTCCTTCAGCTCCTGCAGATGTCTGACATCAGGTACCTGTGTAAAAATGTCGTCAACATACCTGCAGTATATGGCCGGTTTCAAGTTCATGTCGACTAAGACTTTTTGCTCGATGGTACCCATGTAGAAGTTTGCAAACAGGACACCTAGGGGAGAACCCATGGCGACCCCATCTACTTGCTTATACATGTGCCCATCCGGGCTCAAGAAGGGTGCCTCTTTAGTACAAGCTTGGAGTAGTTTCCTCAGAATACTTTCTGGCATGTCAAGAGGAGTACAGGCTGGATCACGATACACTCTGTCGGCTATCATTCCGATTGTCTCGTCCACAGGTACGTTGGTAAACAGCGATTCTACGTCCAACGAGGCTCTTATCCCTGTGGCCCGTGCGCCCCGCAGTAAGTCCACAAATTCCTTTGGAGACTTCAGGCTGAAGGCGCAAGGAACATAAGGAGTCAGCAGGCCGTTGAGTCGCTTCGCCAGTCTGTACGTGGGTGTGGGTATCTGGCTAATGATTGGCCGAAGTGGGTTTCCAGGCTTGTGCGTCTTGACATTTCCATACGCATATCCAGGTTTATATTCCCCAATGATCTTTGGCAGGTGGAGTCCGGATTTCTTGGCGTTCACAGTTTCGATCAGTTTGTTGACCTTTGCTTTTAATTCGGCTGTAGTGTCCTTCGTTACCCTTTGGAACTTAGTTTGGTCAGAGAAATAGCAACATCGACCATAGTATCCGTACCCGCATTGAACAACACCTCGACATCCTCACAGACCAACATCACCTCAGCACTGAAACAAGGATTATCAAGAAACTAACAACATTATATGGAGGACCTATGGCAATTCCACGACCAAGAGATGGCTTCCTGAACCTTGCAGGAATTAACCTCACTGAGGACCAAGTCACTCTCCTAAATCTGGGCATAAACTGTCATGTTATGTCCAGACCGAGTGAAATGGCCCGGAAAGTAGAGTTGGAAATTCTGTTGGACGACATATTCGACCTCGAGACACAAAAGAAGGTCACTACCAAAGATACCTTACAAGCAGAACTTATTGCAGAAGGAGGAAAGAATCGAGGCAACTACAGAAGCACCATACTGTCCCCCGAGCTTAAAGCGGCAGCTAAAAGCCTTCGTGAGAACAAGGAGATAGTTGTCAGGAGAGGTGACAAGTCGCCAATATATGTCATTCTTAAAAAAGACGAATATCTGGCGAAAATGAACATCATACTCTCTGACCAAACTAAGTTCCAAAGGGTAACGAAGGACACTACAGCCGAATTAAAAGCAAAGGTCAACAAACTGATCGAAACTGTGAACGCCAAGAAATCCGGACTCCACCTGCCAAAGATCATTGGGGAATATAAACCTGGATATGCGTATGGAAATGTCAAGACGCACAAGCCTGGAAACCCACTTCGGCCAATCATTAGCCAGATACCCACACCCACGTACAGACTGGCGAAGCGACTCAACGGCCTGCTGACTCCTTATGTTCCTTGCGCCTTCAGCCTGAAGTCTCCAAAGGAATTTGTTGACTTACTGCGGGGCACACGGGCCACAGGGATAAGAGCCTCGTTGGACGTAGAATCGCTGTTTACCAACGTACCTGTGGACGAGACAATCGGAATGATAGCCGACAGAGTGTATCGTGATCCAGCCTGTACTCCTCTTGACATACCAGAAAATATTCTGAGGAAACTACTCCAAGCTTGTACTAAAGAGGCACCCTTCTTGAGCCCGGATGGGCACATGTATAAGCAAGTAGATGGGGTCGCCATGGGTTCTCCCCTAGGTGTCCTGTTTGCAAACTTCTACATGGGTACCATCGAGCAAAAAGTCTTAGTCGACATGAACTTGAAACCGGCCATATACTGCAGGTATGTTGACGACATTTTTACACAGGTACCTGATGTCAGACATCTGCAGGAGCTGAAGGAGGCATTTGAGCAGAGTTCCGTGCTGCGTTTCACTTACGAGACGGAAAAGGATGGGAAGCTGCCTTTTCTAGATGTAACAGTCATGGAAAAGGGCGGAGGTTTCCACACTGCAGTCTACACAAAGGAAACTAACATAGGAATGTGCCTAAATGCCAACAGCGACTGCCCTGACAGGTACAAGAGGAGTGTTGTTAACGCATACGTCGACCGTGCTCTCAGCCACAGCTCAGAATGGAAGCAAGTCGACGAAGAACTCTGTAGGGTAAGGCAGGTCCTAGTCAATAACGGCTTCTCCAATGGTTTCATCGAAGACATCATAAGAAGGAAAGTGAAAAGCCATGCAACCTCCGAAGAGACAACTAACACAACACCTATACCCCCTATTAGACTATTTTACAGGAACTTCTTTTCCACAGCTCATAAAACTGAGGAAAGGGTCCTGAAAGATATTGTTAATAGAAACGTCATCCCTACAGACAAAAATCAGAGGATACAACTGACGATTTACTATAAAACCAGAAAAACGGCCAGCCTACTCATGAGAAACTCTCCAGACACAAAACAGAACGCTTTAAAAGAGACTAACGTCGTCTATGCCTTCAAATGCCCACTTGGGGACTGTAAGCTCCAAAAAACCCAGTATATAGGCAAGACAACAACATCTCTTTCTAGGCGTTTAACGATGCATAAACAACAGGGCTCCATTAAGGAACATATAATCTCTTCCCATAACCAAACCATCGCCAGAGAAATCCTAGTAAACAACACAGAAATCATCGATAGATACAGCGATAGCAGGCGGCTTGACGTTTGCGAGGCACTACACATCAAGAAGTCAACACCAGCAATCAACAGCCAATTATTGCACAACTATATTCTACCCACCTTAAGACTCCGCTCCAATATAGAAGCATCAAGAAATATGGACCAATAGGCTTTCTACAAACACTTCTATTCAATACCCATTGTTTCTGTTCTGTCTTGTGTTGATACTTTTAATACCCTATTAATATCCCCTAGTGTTCTGTCTTGTGTTAATGCCACATCACCCTTCCCACCTCACTCAAATGTAATGCCACATCACCCTTCCCACCTCACTCAAATGTAGATATAAAATCAGGGAAACGCAAGTTCTAATCAGTTGTGTATTTGTGAAGTCTTTGAAAATGTAATAAGTTTTACGAAACGCGCCCGTGTCGCGTCAGACTAGAAATAAAAATGAATTTTGGAGAAGTGATTTTTGATTTACCTCCAACAGTGAAGCGTAATGTACAAAAGATTGAGAAAATTCGTGTTAGAATTATTAATCTTACTTTTTCGGTCATATTTAATAATATATATATATATATATATATATATATATATATATATATATATATATATATATATATATATATATATATATATATATATATATATATATATATATATATATATATATATATATATATATATATATATATATATATATATATATATATATATATATATATATATATATATATTGGTGTATACTGGCAGCAGGTTTTCTTTCAAACATGTTTCATTGAATATGACCGCATATTCTGTATTTATTATTTTCTGGTTTAGGGCTTCTATCCCTCTAATTATTTTCTTAGCATCAGGGCTTAATTGAAATAGGAGTTCTCCAAAACTCATTTTCGTACTTTTAAGGTGAAGAAAAGAAGTGATTTACTATAGAGTGTATTACACTTATTTGTATAATTTGCACGACGTTTCGAACCTCCATGGTTCATTCTCAAGTGAACAGATCTTACAATACTAGTTGATTTTATACCCGCATTAGGTCAGGTGATAATACAATGAAGGTGAAAACATGGGGGGATACATAAGGGATAAATGTGAGGTGAAACATAGAGGCTGCAGAAGGCTTATTGGCCCATACGAGGCATCTCCTATCTAAACACAAAGATTAATCCAGTGTAATTGGCCTGTTATGTTGGACATTGTCTTCTGTGTTGGCATCGATATGTTCTTGTCTTGTCCTTACTCTCATGGTGGGTAGAGTAAATAGTTCCGTGATTTGGGTGTTCATGGTAGGTCGCTCTATTCTTATGTGAATTGCCTCAAGAATTTGTAATCTTCTTGAATCTTGGGTTTTGTCTATTATGCAAGTATTCTTGTTCAACATTTCTCTTGTTAGAGTAATGTCATGGGCTTGTCTCATGTGATTCCTAGGGGCACCAGATTGAAGATGGCATGTCAAACGCCTCGTCAGCTTGGTCGACGTCATACCTATGTACTTACATTGAAGGTTACATCCTTCGTGGGGGCAAGTGTACATGTATACAACGCTTGACTTCTGTAGAGGGTTCTCCGTCGGCTTCGGGCTGTTTTTGATAAGGAGTTCGGAAGTCTTCTTGGTTTTGTAGAATATTATCAGGTTTATGTTTTGGTTAGGAGTAGTGCTTTTTACTCCTTTACTGATTATTTCTTTCATTATTCTTTCCTCTTTTATATGTTCACTGTGCATGGTTGATTTGTAATATAATTTTATTGGGGGTGTTGTGGTTTCTGTTCTAGGTTCTGAATTATACCAACGGTCCAAGTGTCTTCTTATAGCAGCGTTTATTTCCGCGTTGCTATATCCGTTGTTCACCAATACCTGAGTTACTCTTTCAAACTCTCTACTCACGTTGCTCCATTCAGAGCAGTGGGTAAGCGCTCGACGAATATAAGCATTGAGAACACTGGCTTTGTATCTTTGGGGGCACTCACTTCTACCGTTCAGGCATAATCCTATGTTGGTGGGTTTGGTATAAACGTTGGTGCTTAAAGAGGTTCCTGTTTTTAACCTGACTTCTTATGATCTTACCCAGGACCAACGAGACCTCTTAAATCTTGGTCTAAATTGTCAATTCTTATCTAAACCAAAGATGCATCAAAAACGCCTGGAAATCGAAATGCTTCTGGACGATATCCATAAGCTAGAAGACAACAAAAAAGTCATCACCACTGACACACTTCAAGCTGAACTACTTGCAGAAGCAGGGAAAAAACGAGGAACATATTCATCTACAATCTTAACCCCACGACTCAAAGAAGCAGCGAAACAACTAAAAAAAAATCTGAAAGACGTAACAATAAGAAAAGCCGACAAAACAGCAGCATATGTATTGATTCCTACCCATGAATACATGAACAAAATTAGCGACATCCTAAGTGACGACTCCAAATTTCAACGAATCACGAGGAACCCCGTAGAAGACCTTAAGCGGAAAGTAAACAAAACAATTACAGCAATCAACGCAAAGAAAGGTAGTGTGCATTTCAATAAACTTCAAGGCGACTATGGCTTAGGATATGCCTACGGCAATGTTAAGACGCATAAACCAGGTAACCCACTATGCCCTATAATCAGCCAAATACCAACCCCAACTTATCACCTGGCAAAGAAACTCAATGAACTCCTAACTCCATACACTCCAAGTAAGTTTATTCTACAATCATCAGCAGATTTCCTAGAATTGATCAAATCTACCCAGCCCGATGGAATCATCGCTTCCCTGGACGTTGAATCCCTATTTACCAACGTCCCAGTCGACACAACCATAGGAATGATACTGGACAGAGTATACAGAGACGAGAGCACCCCCAAATTAGACATACCTGAGCCACACTTGAAAAGTCTTCTCGAAGCATGTACAAAGGAAGCCCCTTTCATCAGTCCACAAGGAGACATGTATTTACAAATAGACGGAGTAGCAATGGGCTTCCCCTTAGGAGTTTTATTTGCTAATTTTTATATGGGAACCATCGAAGATAGGGTCTTCAGTAGCAGACAAAAACCAACTGTATACTGCCGTTATGTAGATGACATATTCATTATAGTAAAAGACTCAGATGAACTAATTGACCTAAAAAGACACCTAGAGAGAGAGTCAGTACTCCGATTTACACCTGAAAATAGTGAAAATAACAGTCTGCCATTCTTGGATGTACTAATAACAAAAACAGGAACCTCTTTAAGCACCAACGTTTATACCAAACCCACCAACATAGGATTATGCCTGAACGGTAGAAGTGAGTGCCCCCAAAGATACAAAGCTAGTGTTCTCAATGCTTATATTCGTCGAGCGCTTACCCACTGCTCTGAATGGAGCAACGTGAGTAGAGAGTTTGAAAGAGTAACTCAGGTATTGGTGAACAACGGATATAGCAACGCGGAAATAAACGCTGCTATAAGAAGACACTTGGACCGTTGGTATAATTCAGAACCTAGAACAGAAACCACAACACCCCCAATAAAATTATATTACAAATCAACCATGCACAGTGAACATATAAAAGAGGAAAGAATAATGAAAGAAATAATCCGTAAAGGAGTAAAAAGCACTACTCCTAACCAAAACATAAACCTGATAATATTCTACAAAACCAAGAAGACTTCCGAACTCCTTATCAAAAACAGCCCGAAGCCGACGGAGAACCCTCTACAGCAGTCAAGCGTTGTATACATGTACACTTGCCCCCACGAAGGATGTAACCTTCAATGTAAGTACATAGGTATGACGTCGACCAAGCTGACGAGGCGTTTGACATGCCATCTTCAATCTGGTGCCCCTAGGAATCACATGAGACAAGCCCATGACATTACTCTAACAAGAGAAATGTTGAACAAGAATACTTGCATAATAGACAAAACCCAAGATTCAAGAAGATTACAAATTCTTGAGGCAATTCACATAAGAATAGAGCGACCTACCATGAACACCCAAATCACGGAACTATTTACTCTACCCACCATGAGAGTAAGGACAAGACAAGAACATATCGATGCCAACACAGAAGACAATGTCCAACATAACAGGCCAATTACACTGGATTAATCTTTGTGTTTGGATAGGAGATGCCTCGTATGGGCCAATAAGCCTTCTGCAGCCCCTATGTTTATCCCTTATGTATCCCCCCATGTTTTTCACCTTCAGCCATAGAGTTAGTTAGGAGCAAGGGAGGAATCCCGATCATATGTGGCATTCTTCCAAGAAAGGGAGTGGGAAATGAATGGATATCGAGGGCACTTGGTGTCAATTGCCGGCTGGAAAGATATTGCAAATCAAATGCAATATCTTTCATAGACAACTGGGAACACTTCTATGGAAGAAATGAAATGTATGCTCGTGATGGGGTGCATCTATCGAGAGCTGGGGTTGTTGCTGTTGCGAACTCGCTAGAAGAAGTGGTTAGAGGTGTTTGTTTGGGTTTAAACTGTTAGTCTCTCCGTGCTGTGGAGAGACTGTGGATCGCGCAAAAGGGAAAGCAACGAAGAGAAAGGAAGCGCAGGCCCCTCAGAAAGTAAAGGAAGTACCTAAGCAAACATTAGTTGTGGGAGATTCCCAGATAAGGTATTTGGATAGAACGTTTTGTGCTAGAGATAGGGGGAACAGGTTAAGGGTTTGCTATCCCGGAGCTGGCATTGGTGATATTATAAACAACATGAATGATATTATGGCTGGTAATGGGAACAATCCCATTAATTGCATTAGCGTGGGAGGAAATGATGTTGGTCGAGTCAGGAGTGAGGAACTGATTCAGAGGTATAAAACAGCCATAGAGTTAGTTAGGAGCAAGGGAGGAATCCCGATCATATGTGGCATTCTTCCAAGAAAGGGAGTGGGAAATGAATGGATATCGAGGGCACTTGGTGTCAATTGCCGGCTGGAAAGATATTGCAAATCAAATGCAATATCTTTCATAGACAACTGGGAACACTTCTATGGAAGAAATGAAATGTATGCTCGTGATGGGGTGCATCTATCGAGAGCTGGGGTTGTTGCTGTTGCGAACTCGCTAGAAGAAGTGGTTAGAGGTGTTTGTTTGGGTTTAAACTGTTAGTAGATAGAGGTATGGGAATTGATTTGGAGGAAGGAGGTAATAAAAGTATGTGTTTGTGGGAGAAAGGAATTGGCAAAACGATCAGGGAAAGAGAAGGTCCGCAAAATAACAATTCACTTAGGGTATATTACACTAACAGTAGAAGTCTAAGAAATAAAATTAACGAATTAAATGCTCTTGTCTGCACAGAAAAAATAGATATTATTGCACTTACCGAAACGTGGATGAATGTAGAAAATAGAGAACTATTAGCTGAATATCAAATATATGGATTTAAACTATTTCACACAGATAGATATATTAGACGAGGAGGTGGAGTAGCCATATATGTTAGGGACAATTTGAAATGTAGTCTCAAAGAGGGAATCAAAACAGAGCCACACACAGAAACTATTTGGATTGAATTAAACGAAAAAGCTAATAATATTATAATAGGAGTAATATATAGGCCACCAAATTTAGACAGAATGGAAGCAAAGCATCTATGGGATGAAATATCTAGAGCATCTAGATCTAACAGTATTTATGTCATGGGTGACTTTAATTTTAGCGGAATAAACTGGTTGAACAAAACAGGGAATAGTGAAGCAGAAGATTTTCTAGAATTAATTGACGATTGCTTTCTTACGCAACACATTAAGGAACCAACACGGGAAAATAATATTTTAGATTTAGTGTTAACTAACAGGGAAACGCAAATTAATGACATCGAAATAGGGAGTGAGCTAGGGAGCAGTGATCACAAAGAAATCAGATTTAGCATAGAATGGAATAGACCAGTAGGAGAAAATTCTGTTAAAGTGCCAGATTTTCGAAAAGCTGATTTTAATAGCCTAAGAAATTTTTTGGGTCAAATTGATTGGAAAGGCTTGGGTATGGGGTGTGGGCCGGTCTTGGAGCGAGACATGAACCCAGCGATAGGTGACTTAAATGGGGATTTCGATGTGGATTCAATATATAACTTATTTAAGAATATTCTAAACAAAGCACAGGAACGTAGTATACCATACAAATTGAATAGATCGTATACTAATGACCCAAAGTGGATAACAAAGAATTTGAAGAACCTTATAGGTAAAAAGAGAGCTTGGTACAAAAGGATTAAAAATGGGGAGGTCACTTTAGAACAGGAATTCGTACAACTGGTTAGAAATGTTAAAAAAGAGATAAGGAAAGCAAAAAGAAACTATGAAGTTCGCATAGCAGGGCAAGCAAAGACAAATCCTAAAGGGTTTTTTCAGTTATATCGTACTAAGACTAGGGAAAGGATAGGTCCATTAAAAACTGAGACAGGTCAAATAACAGATAGTGATGAAGAGATGAGTAGTATTTTTAATAAATATTTTGTATCTGTATTTACTAAAGAGGAACTTAACAATATGCCTTCAGCCGAACAAGTCTATGTGGGTGGGGACGAGGACAGGTTGACGAGTTTAGCAGTTACCAGGGAGGATGTTCTTAAACAAATAGTAAAACTCAAACCAAACAAATCCCCAGGGCCGGATGAAGTGTTTGCTAGGGTGCTTAAAGAATGCAAAGAGGAGCTTTGTGACCCACTGTCAACCATATTTAATAAATCAATAGAGTCAGGCAGAGTGCCAGAGTTTTGGAAAGTTGCTAATGTGATACCAGTTTTTAAGAAAGGAGATAGATCACTTGCGTCTAACTATCGACCAATTAGCCTAACGTCTATTGTGGGAAAGTTACTCGAATCTATAATAGCAAATAAAATTCGTCTTCATCTTGAAAAACATAAATTAATAATTGAGTCGCAACATGGTTTTATAAATGGCCGTTCATGTTTAACAAATTTGTTATCTTTTTATTCTAGCATTGTTGAGGCAGTTGATAGTGGTAAGGATTGCGATGTTGTATACCTTGACTTTAGCAAAGCTTTTGATACAGTGCCACATGAAAGACTGATTAAAAAAATAGAGTCTCATGGTATTGGGGGTGCTATATTAAGCTGGATTAGGGCATGGCTATACCAAAGGAAACAGAGAGTTAGTATAAATGGAATCAAGTCAGAGTGGGAAAATGTTGTAAGTGGAGTGCCTCAAGGCTCTGTCCTGGGACCTCTGTTGTTTATAATATTGGAGTTGTGAAAGACAGGGGCCTTAAGAAGACTTTGATAAAGCCGCCTTCAAACGCCATAGCAACCTCTAATTCATTTGACGTTTTGGAGGACGAGTGCTGTGGAGAGACTGGGGATCGCGCAAAAGGGAAAGCAACGAAGAGAAAGGAAGCGCAGGCCCCTCAGAGGGTAAAGGAAGTACCTAAGCAAACATTAGTTGTGGGAGATTCCCAGATAAGGTATTTGGATAGAACGTTTTGTGCTAGAGATAGGGGGAACAGGTTAAGGGTTTGCTATCCCGGAGCTGGCATTGGTGATATTATAAACAACATGAATGATATTATGGCTGGTAATGGGAACAATCCCATTATTTGCATTAGCGTGGGAGGAAATGATGTTGGTCGAGTTAGGAGTGAGGAACTGATTCAGAGGTATAAAACAGCCATAGAGTTAGTTAGGAGCAAGGGAGGAATCCCGATCATATGTGGCATTCTTCCAAGAAAGGGAGTGGGAAATGAATGGATATCGAGGGCACTTGGTGTCAATTGCCGGCTGGAAAGATATTGCAAATCAAATGCAATATCTTTCATAGACAACTGGGAACACTTCTATGGAAGAAATGAAATGTATGCTCGTGATGGGGTGCATCTATCGAGAGCTGGGGTTGTTGCTGTTGCGAACTCGTTAGAAGAAGTGGTTAGAGGTGTTTGTTTGGGTTTAAACTGTTAGTAGATAGAGGTATGGGAATTGATTTGGAGGAAGGAGGTAATAAAAGTATGTGTTTGTGGGAGAAAGGAATTGGCAAAACGACCAGGGAAAGAGAAGGTCCGCAAAATAACAATTCACTTAGGGTATATTACACTAACAGTAGAAGTCTAAGAAATAAAATTAACGAATTAAATGCTCTTGTCTGCACAGAAAAAATAGATATTATTGCACTTACCGAAACGTGGATGAATGTAGAAAATAGAGAACTATTAGCTGAATATCAAATATATGGATTTAAACTATTTCACACAGATAGATATATTAGACGAGGAGGTGGAGTAGCCATATATGTTAGGGACAATTTGAAATGTAGTCTCAAAGAGGGAATCAAAACAGAGCCACACACAGAAACTATTTGGATTGAATTAAACGAAAAAGCTAATAATATTATAATAGGAGTAATATATAGGCCACCAAATTTAGACAGAATGGAAGCAAAGCATCTATGGGATGAAATATCTAGAGCATCTAGATCTAACAGTATTTATGTCATGGGTGACTTTAATTTTAGCGGAATAAACTGGTTGAACAAAACAGGGAATAGTGAAGCAGAAGATTTTCTAGAATTAATTGACGATTGCTTTCTTACGCAACACATTAAGGAACCAACACGGGAAAATAATATTTTAGATTTAGTGTTAACTAACAGGGAAACGCAAATTAATGACATCGAAATAGGGAGTGAGCTAGGGAGCAGTGATCACAAAGAAATCAGATTTAGCATAGAATGGAATAGACCAGTAGGAGAAAATTCTGTTAAAGTGCCAGATTTTCGAAAAGCTGATTTTAATAGCCTAAGAAATTTTTTGGGTCAAATTGATTGGAAAGTCTTGGGTATGGGGTGTGGGCCGGTCTTGGAGCGAGACATGAACCCAGCGATAGGTGACTTAAATGGGGATTTCGATGTGGATTCAATATATAACTTATTTAAGAATATTCTAAACAAAGCACAGGAACGTAGTATACCATACAAATTGAATAGATCGAATACTAATGACCCAAAGTGGATAACAAAGAATTTGAAGAACCTTATAGGTAAAAAGAGAGCTTGGTACAAAAGGATTAAAAATGGGGAGGTCACTTTAGAACAGGAATTCGTACAACTGGTTAGAAATGTTAAAAAAGAGATAAGGAAAGCAAAAAGAAACTATGAAGTTCGCATAGCAGGGCAAGCAAAGACAAATCCTAAAGGGTTTTTTCAGTTATATCGTACTAAGACTAGGGAAAGGATAGGTCCATTAAAAACTGAAACAGGTCAAATAACAGATAGTGATGAAGAGATGAGTAGTATTTTTAATAAATATTTTGTATCTGTATTTACTAAAGAGGAACTTAACAATATGCCTTCAGCCGAACAAGTCTATGTGGGTGGGGACGAGGACAGGTTGACGAGTTTAACAGTTACCAGGGAGGATGTTCTTAAACAAATAGTAAAACTCAAACCAAACAAATCCCCAGGGCCGGATGAAGTGTTTGCCAGGGTGCTTAAAGAATGCAAAGAGGAGCTTTGTGACCCACTGTCAACCATATTTAATAAATCAATAGAGTCAGGCAGAGTGCCGGAGTTTTGGAAAGTTGCTAATGTGATACCAGTTTTTAAGAAAGGAGATAGATCACTTGCGTCTAACTATCGACCAATTAGCCTAACGTCTATTGTGGGAAAGTTACTCGAATCTATAATAGCAAATAAAATTCGTCTTCATCTTGAAAAACATAAATTAATAATTGAGTCGCAACATGGTTTTATAAATGGCCGTTCATGTTTAACAAATTTGTTATCTTTTTATTCTAGCATTGTTGAGGCAGTTGATAGTGGTAAGGATTGCGATGTTGTATACCTTGACTTTAGCAAAGCTTTTGATACAGTGCCACATGAAAGACTGATTAAAAAGATAGAGTCTCATGGTATTGGGGGTGCTATATTAAGCTGGATTAGGGCATGGCTATACCAAAGGAAACAGAGAGTTAGTATAAATGGAATCAAGTCAGAGTGGGAAAATGTTGTAAGTGGAGTGCCTCAAGGCTCTGTCCTGGGACCTCTGTTGTTTATAATATATATAAATGATTTAGATTCAGGTTTGAGTAGCAACATTTGCAAATTTGCCGATGATACGAAAATCGGTAGGGAAATTAATTCGGAGGAGGACTCACTATCACTTCAAGTTGATCTAGATAGGGTTTTGAAATGGTCAAAGGATTGGCAGATGCAGTTTAATGCTGATAAATGTAAAGTTCTGAGGTTAGGTAATGATGATAGAGTTACAAGATACGAGCTAGATGGTGTTGTGATTGCGAAGTCGGATTGCGAAAGGGATCTGGGAGTTATGATTAGTAAGAATTTAAAACAAAAGGATCAATGCATAAATGTTCGTAATAAGGCAAATCGGACACTTGGATTTATTAATCGCAGCGTTAGTAACAAGACACCTGGTGTGGTTCTCAAGCTATATCTTGCTCTAGTTAGACCCCATTTAGATTATGCAGTTCAGTTTTGGTCGCCATATTATAGAATGGATATAAATTCACTTGAACGTGTCCAGCGTAGGATGACTAAGTTAATTCCCCAAATTAGAAATCTTTCATATGAAGAAAGATTAACAAAGCTTAAGTTGCATTCACTGGAAAGGCGAAGAGTTAGGGGTGACATGATAGAGGTTTACAAGTGGATGAATGGACATAACCGGGGGGATATTAATAGGGTATTAAAAGTATCAACACAGGACAGAACACGAAACAATGGGTATAAATTGGATAAGTTTAGATTTAGGAAAGACTTGGGTAAATACTGGTTCAGTAACAGGGTTGTTGATTTGTGGAACCAATTGCCGCGTAACATTGTGGAGGTGGGGTCCCTCGATTGTTTCAAGCACGGGTTGGACAAGTATATGAGTGGGATTGGGTGGTTATAGAATAGGAGCTGCCTCGCATGGGCCAATAGGCCTTCTGCAGTTACCTTTGTTCTTATGTTCTTATGTTCTTATATATAAATGATTTAGATTCAGGTTTGAGTAGCAACATTTGCAAATTTGCCGATGATACGAAAATCGGTAGGGAAATTAATTCGGAGGAGGACTCACTATCACTTCAAGTTGATCTAGATAGGGTTTTGAAATGGTCAAAGGATTGGCAGATGCAGTTTAATGCTGATAAATGTAAAGTTCTGAGGTTAGGTAATGATGATAGAGTTACAAGATACGAGCTAGATGGTGTTGTGATTGCGAAGTCGGATTGCGAAAGGGATCTGGGAGTTATGATTAGTAAGAATTTAAAACAAAAGGATCAATGCATAAATGTTTGTAATAAGGCAAATCGGACACTTGGATTTATTAATCGCAGCATTAGTAACAAGACACCTGGTGTGGTTCTCAAGCTATATCTTGCTCTAGTTAGGCCCCATTTAGATTATGCAGTTCAGTTTTGGTCGCCATATTATAGAATGGATATAAATTCACTTGAACGTGTCCAGCGTAGGATGACTAAGTTAATTCCCCAAATTAGAAATCTTTCATATGAAGAAAGATTAACAAAGCTTAAGTTGCATTCACTGGAAAGGCGAAGAGTTAGGGGTGACATGATAGAGGTTTACAAGTGGATGAATGGACATAACCGGGGGGATATTAATAGGGTATTAAAAGTATCAACACAGGACAGAACACGAAACAATGGATATAAATTGGATAAGTTTAGATTTAGGAAAGACTTGGGTAAATACTGGTTCAGTAACAGGGTTGTTGATTTGTGGAACCAATTGCCGCGTAACATTGTGGAGGTGGGGTCCCTCGATTGTTTCAAGCACGGGTTGGACAAGTATATGAGTGGGATTGGGTGGTTATAGAATAGGAGCTGCCTCGTATGGGCCAATAGGCCTTCTGCAGTTACCTTTGTTCTTATGTTCTTATGTTCTTATGTAGATAGAGGTATGGGAATTGATTTGGAGGAAGGAGGTAATAAAAGTATGTGTTTGTGGGAGAAAGGAATTGGCAAAACGATCAGGGAAAGAGAAGGTCCGCAAAATAACAATTCACTTAGGGTATATTACACTAACAGTAGAAGTCTAAGAAATAAAATTAACGAATTAAATGCTCTTGTCTGCACAGAAAAAATAGATATTATTGCACTTACCGAAACGTGGATGAATGTAGAAAATAGAGAACTATTAGCTGAATATCAAATATATGGATTTAAACTATTTCACACAGATAGATATATTAGACGAGGAGGTGGAGTAGCCATATATGTTAGGGACAATTTGAAATGTAGTCTCAAAGAGGGAATTAAAACAGAGCCACACACAGAAACTATTTGGATTGAATTAAACGAAAAAGCTAATAATATTATAATAGGAGTAATATATAGGCCACCAAATTTAGACAGAATGGAAGCAAAGCATCTATGGGATGAAATATCTAGAGCATCTAGATAAGAACATAAGAACATAAGAACAAAGGTAACTGCAGAAGGCCTATTGGCCCATACGAGGCAGCTCCTATTCTATAACCACCCAATCCCACTCATATACTTGTCCAACCCGTGCTTGAAACAATCGAGGGACCCCACCTCCACAATGTTACGCGGCAATTGGTTCCACAAATCAACAACCCTGTTACTGAACCAGTATTTACCCAAGTCTTTCCTAAATCTAAACTTATCCAATTTATATCCATTGTTTCGTGTTCTGTCCTGTGTTGATACTTTTAATACCCTATTAATATCCCCCCGGTTATGTCCATTCATCCACTTGTAAACCTCTATCATGTCACCCCTAACTCTTCGCCTTTCCAGTGAATGCAACTTAAGCTTTGTTAATCTTTCTTCATATGAAAGATTTCTAATTTGGGGAATTAACTTAGTCATCCTACGCTGGACACGTTCAAGTGAATTTATATCCATTCTATAATATGGCGACCAAAACTGAACTGCATAATCTAAATGGGGCCTAACTAGAGCAAGATATAGCTTGAGAACCACACCAGGTGTCTTGTTACTAACGCTGCGATTAATAAATCCAAGTGTCCGATTTGCCTTATTACGAACATTTATGCATTGATCCTTTTGTTTTAAATTCTTACTAATCATAACTCCCAGATCCCTTTCGCAATCCGACTTCGCAATCACAACACCATCTAGCTCGTATCTTGTAACTCTATCATCATTACCTAACCTCAGAACTTTACATTTATCAGCATTAAACTGCATCTGCCAATCCTTTGACCATTTCAAAACCCTATCTAGATCAACTTGAAGTGATAGTGAGTCCTCCTCCGAATTAATTTCCCTACCGATTTTCGTATCATCGGCAAATTTGCAAATGTTGCTACTCAAACCTGAATCTAAATCATTTATATATATTATAAACAACAGAGGTCCCAGGACAGAGCCTTGAGGCACTCCACTTACAACATTTTCCCACTCTGACTTGATTCCATTTATACTAACTCTCTGTTTCCTTTGGTATAGCCATGCCCTAATCCAGC
This sequence comes from Procambarus clarkii, assembly GCF_040958095.1. Classification (NCBI taxonomy): domain Eukaryota; kingdom Metazoa; phylum Arthropoda; class Malacostraca; order Decapoda; family Cambaridae; genus Procambarus; species Procambarus clarkii. The sequence continues at coordinate 7,846,303 of NW_027189128.1, read as the reverse complement.
TTAATATAGCACCCCCAATACCATGAGACTCTATCTTTTTAATCAGTCTTTCATGTGGCACTGTATCAAAAGCTTTGCTAAAGTCAAGGTATACAACATCGCAATCCTTACCACTATCAACTGCCTCAACAATGCTAGAATAAAAAGATAACAAATTTGTTAAACATGAACGGCCATTTATAAAACCATGTTGCGACTCAATTATTAATTTATGTTTTTCAAGATGAAGACGAATTTTATTTGCTATTATAGATTCGAGTAACTTTCCCACAATAGACGTTAGGCTAATTGGTCGATAGTTAGACGCAAGTGATCTATCTCCTTTCTTAAAAACTGGTATCACATTAGCAACTTTCCAAAACTCTGGCACTCTGCCTGACTCTATTGATTTATTAAATATGGTTGACAGTGGGTCACAAAGCTCCTCTTTGCATTCTTTAAGCACCCTGGCAAACACTTCATCCGGCCCTGGGGATTTGTTTGGTTTGAGTTTTACTATTTGTTTAAGAACATCCTCCCTGGTAACTGCTAAACTCGTCAACCTGTCCTCATCCCCACCCACATAGACTTGTTCGGCTGAAGGCATATTGTTAAGTTCCTCTTTAGTAAATACAGATACAAAATATTTATTAAAAATACTACTCATCTCTTCATCACTATCTGTTATTTGACCTGTCTCAGTTTTTAATGGACCTATCCTTTCCCTAGTCTTAGTACGATATAACTGAAAAAATCCTTTAGGATTTGTCTTTGCTTGCCCTGCTATGCAAACTTCATAGTTTCTTTTTGCTTTCCTTATCTCTTTTTTAACATTTCTAACCAGTTGTACGAATTCCTGTTCTAAAGTGACCTCCCCATTTTTAATCCTTTTGTACCAAGCTCTCTTTTTACCTATAAGGTTCTTCAAATTCTTTGTTATCCACTTTGGGTCATTAGTATTCGATCTATTCAATTTGTATGGTATACTACGTTCCTGTGCTTTGTTTAGAATATTCTTAAATAAGTTATAAATTGAATCCACATCGAAATCCCCATTTAAGTCACCTATCGCTGGGTTCATATCTCGCTCCAAGACCGGCCCACACCCCATACCCAAGACTTTCCAATCAATTTGACCCAAAAAATTTCTTAGGCTATTAAAATCAGCTTTTCGAAAATCTGGCACTTTAACAGAATTTTCTCCTACTGGTCTATTCCATTCTATGCTAAATCTGATTTCTTTGTGATCACTGCTCCCTAGCTCACTCCCTATTTCGATGTCATTAATTTGCGTTTCCCTGTTAGTTAACACTAAATCTAAAATATTATTTTCCCGTGTTGGTTCCTTAATGTGTTGCGTAAGAAAGCAATCGTCAATTAATTCTAGAAAATCTTCTGCTTCACTATTCCCTGTTTTGTTCAACCAGTTTATTCCGCTAAAATTAAAGTCACCCATGACATAAATACTGTTAGATCTAGATGCTCTAGATATTTCATCCCATAGGTGCTTTGCTTCCATTCTGTCTAAATTTGGTGGCCTATATATTACTCCTATTATAATATTATTAGCTTTTTCGTTTAATTCAATCCAAATAGTTTCTGTGTGTGGCTCTGTTTTGATTCCCTCTTTGAGACTACATTTCAAATTGTCCCTAACATATATGGCTACTCCACCTCCTCGTCTAATATATCTATCTGTGTGAAATAGTTTAAATCCATATATTTGATATTCAGCTAATAGTTCTCTATTTTCTACATTCATCCACGTTTCGGTAAGTGCAATAATATCTATTTTTTCTGTGCAGACAAGAGCATTTAATTCGTTAATTTTGTTTCTTAGACTTCTACTGTTAGTGTAATATACCCTAAGTGAATTGTTATTTTGCGGACCTTCTCTTTCCCTGATCGCTCTGCCAACTCCCCCCTCCCACAAACACACACCTCTACTACCTCCCTCCTCCAAATCAATTCCCATACCTCTATCTACTAACAGTTTAAACCCAAACAAACACCTCTAACCACTTCTTCTAACGAGTTCGCAACAGCAACAACCCCAGCTCTCGATAGATGCACCCCATCACGAGCATACATTTCATTTCTTCCATAGAAGTGTTCCCAGTTGTCTATGAAAGATATTGCATTTGATTTGCAATATCTTTCCAGCCGGCAATTGACACCAAGTGCCCTCGATATCCATTCATTTCCCACTCCCTTTCTTGGAAGAATGCCACATATGATCGGGATTCCTCCCTTGCTCCTAACTAACTCTATGGCTGTTTTATACCTCTGAATCAGTTCCTCACTCCTAACTCGACCAACATCATTTCCTCCCACGCTAATGCAAATAATGGGATTGTTCCCATTACCAGCCATAATATCATGCATGTTGTTTATAATATCACCAATGCCAGCTCCGGGATAGCAAACCCTTAACCTGTTTCCCCTATCTCTAGCACAAAACGTTCTATCCAAATACCTTATCTGGGAATCTCCCACAACTAATGTTTGCTTAGGTACTTCCTTTACTCTCTGAGGGGCCTGCGCTTCCTTTCTCTTCGTTGCTTTCCCTTTTGCGCGATCCACAGTCTCTCCACAGCACTCGTCCTCCAAAACGTCAAATGAATTAGAAGTTGCTATGGCGTTTGAAGGCGGCTTTATCAAAGTCTTCTTAAGGCCCCTGTCTTTAACAACTCTCCAAGACGAGGTCCCTTTACTGCTGGTCTCCTCCTTCGTTACTTCTCGTTGTTCTTTCAGCTGACGTAGTTAGTTCTTTCAGATCTAACAGTATTTATGTCATGGGTGACTTTAATTTTAGCGGAATAAACTGGTTGAACAAAACAGGGAATAGTGAAGCAGAAGATTTTCTAGAATTAATTGACGATTGCTTTCTTACGCAACACATTAAGGAACCAACACGGGAAAATAATATTTTAGATTTAGTGTTAACTAACAGGGAAACGCAAATTAATGACATCGAAATAGGGAGTGAGCTAGGGAGCAGTGATCACAAAGAAATCAGATTTAGCATAGAATGGAATAGACCAGTAGGAGAAAATTCTGTTAAAGTGCCAGATTTTCGAAAAGCTGATTTTAATAGCCTAAGAAATTTTTTGGGTCAAATTGATTGGAAAGGCTTGGGTATGGGGTATGGGCCGGTCTTGGAGCGAGACATGAACCCAGCGATAGGTGACTTAAATGGGGATTTCGATGTGGATTCAATATATAACTTATTTAAGAATATTCTAAACAAAGCACAGGAACGTAGTATACCATACAAATTGAATAGATCGTATACTAATGACCCAAAGTGGATAACAAAGAATTTGAAGAACCTTATAGGTAAAAAGAGAGCTTGGTACAAAAGGATTAAAAATGGGGAGGTCACTTTAGAACAGGAATTCGTACAACTGGTTAGAAATGTTAAAAAAGAGATAAGGAAAGCAAAAAGAAACTATGAAGTTCGCATAGCAGGGCAAGCAAAGACAAATCCTAAAGGGTTTTTTCAGTTATATCGTACTAAGACTAGGGAAAGGATAGGTCCATTAAAAACTGAGACAGGTCAAATAACAGATAGTGATGAAGAGATGAGTAGTATTTTTAATAAATATTTTGTATCTGTATTTACTAAAGAGGAACTTAACAATATGCCTTCAGCCGAACAAGTCTATGTGGGTGGGGACGAGGACAGGTTGACGAGTTTAGCAGTTACCAGGGAGGATGTTCTTAAACAAATAGTAAAACTCAAACCAAACAAATCCCCAGGGCCGGATGAAGTGTTTGCTAGGGTGCCTAAAGAATGCAAAGAGGAGCTTTGTGACCCACTGTCAACCATATTTAATAAATCAATAGAGTCAGGCAGAGTGCCAGAGTTTTGGAAAGTTGCTAATGTGATACCAGTTTTTAAGAAAGGAGATAGATCACTTGCGTCTAACTATCGACCAATTAGCCTAACGTCTATTGTGGGAAAGTTACTCGAATCTATAATAGCAAATAAAATTCGTCTTCATCTTGAAAAACATAAATTAATAATTGAGTCGCAACATGGTTTTATAAATGGCCGTTCATGTTTAACAAATTTGTTATCTTTTTATTCTAGCATTGTTGAGGCAGTTGATAGTGGTAAGGATTGCGATGTTGTATACCTTGACTTTAGCAAAGCTTTTGATACAGTGCCACATGAAAGACTGATTAAAAAAATAGAGTCTCATGGTATTGGGGGTGCTATATTAAGCTGGATTAGGGCATGGCTATACCAAAGGAAACAGAGAGTTAGTATAAATGGAATCAAGTCAGAGTGGGAAAATGTTGTAAGTGGAGTGCCTCAAGGCTCTGTCCTGGGACCTCTGTTGTTTATAATATATATAAATGATTTAGATTCAGGTTTGAGTAGCAACATTTGCAAATTTGCCGATGATACGAAAATCGGTAGGGAAATTAATTCGGAGGAGGACTCACTATCACTTCAAGTTGATCTAGATAGGGTTTTGAAATGGTCAAAGGATTGGCAGATGCAGTTTAATGCTGATAAATGTAAAGTTCTGAGGTTAGGTAATGATGATAGAGTTACAAGATACGAGCTAGATGGTGTTGTGATTGCGAAGTCGGATTGCGAAAGGGATCTGGGAGTTATGATTAGTAAGAATTTAAAACAAAAGGATCAATGCATAAATGTTCGTAATAAGGCAAATCGGACACTTGGATTTATTAATCGCAGCGTTAGTAACAAGACACCTGGTGTGGTTCTCAAGCTATATCTTGCTCTAGTTAGGCCCCATTTAGATTATGCAGTTCAGTTTTGGTCGCCATATTATAGAATGGATATAAATTCACTTGAACGTGTCCAGCGTAGGATGACTAAGTTAATTCCCCAAATTAGAAATCTTTCATATGAAGAAAGATTAACAAAGCTTAAGTTGCATTCACTGGAAAGGCGAAGAGTTAGGGGTGACATGATAGAGGTTTACAAGTGGATGAATGGACATAACCGGGGGGATATTAATAGGGTATTAAAAGTATCAACACAGGACAGAACACGAAACAATGGATATAAATTGGATAAGTTTAGATTTAGGAAAGACTTGGGTAAATACTGGTTCAGTAACAGGGTTGTTGATTTGTGGAACCAATTGCCGCGTAACATTGTGGAGGTGGGGTCCCTCGATTGTTTCAAGCACGGGTTGGACAAGTATATGAGTGGGATTGGGTGGTTATAGAATAGGAGCTGCCTCGTATGGGCCAATAGGCCTTCTGCAGTTACCTTTGTTCTTATGTTCTTCTTATGTTCATTGTATTATCACCTGACCTAATGCGGGTATAAAATCAACTAGTATTGTAAGATCTGTTCACTTGAAAATGAACCATGGAGGTTCGAAACGTCGTGCAAATTATACAAATAAGTGTAATACACTCTATAGTAAATCACTTCTTTTCTTCACCTTAAAAGTACGAAAATGAGTTTTGGAGAACTCCTATTCCAATTAAGCCCTGATGCTAAGAAAATAGTTAGAGGGATAGAAGCCCTAAACCAGAAAATAATAAATACAGAATATGCGGTCATATTCAATGAAACATATATATATATATATATGTCGTACCTAGTAGCCAGAACTCACTTCTCAGCCTACTATGCAAGGCCCGATTTGCCTAATAAGCCAAGTTTTACTGAATTAATATATTTTCTCTATTTTTTTTCTCATGAAATGATATAGCTACCAATTTCATTATGTATGAGGTTAATTTTTTTTTATTGGAGTTAAAATTAACGTAGATATATGACCGAACCTAACCAACCCTACCTAACCTAACCTAACCTATCTTTATAGGTTAGGTTAGGTTAGGTAGCCAAAAACGTTAGGTTAGGTTAGGTAGGTTAGGTAGTCGAAAAAACATTAATTCATGAAAACTAGGCTTATTAGGCAAATCGGGCCTTGCATAGTAGGCTGAGAAGTGAGTTCTGGCTACTAGGTACGACATATATATATATATATATATATGTCGTACCTAGTAGCCAGAACGCACTTCTCAGCCTACTATGCAAGGCCCGATTTGCCTAATAAGCCAAGTTTTCCTGAATTAATATATTTTCTCAAATTTTTTTCTTATGAAATGATAAAGCTACCCATTTCATTATGTATGAGGTCAATTTTTTTTTATTAGAGTTAAAGTTAACGTAGATATATGACCGAACCTAACCAACCCTACCTAACCTAACCTAACCTATCTCTATAGGTTAGGTTAGGTTAGGTTGCCGAAAAAGTTAGGTTAGGTTAGGTTAGGTAGGTTAGGTAGTCGAAAAACAATTAATTCATGAAAACTTGGCTTATTAGGCAAATTGGGCCTTGCATAGTAGGCTGAGAAGTGCGTTCTGGCTACTAGGTACGACATATATATATATATATATATATATATATATATATATATATATATATATATATATATATATATATATATATATATATATATATATATATATATATATATATATATATATATATATATATATATGTCGTACCTAGTAGCCAGAACGCACTTTTCAGCCTACTATGCAAGGCCCGATTTGCTTAATAAGCCAAGTTTTCATGAATTAATTGTTTTTCGACTACCTAACCTACCTAACCTAACCTAACATTTTCGGTTACCTAACTTAACCTAACCTATAAAGATAGGTTAGGTTAGGTTAGGTAGGGTTGGTTAGGTATCGGTCATATATCAGTAGTGTAAAGTGCGACTACAACCGCACGCACCAGCTGCTAGGTGGCACTCTGGTGAGTGCCACCCGACAGGTGGCGTGCAGGTGTCTAGTCGCACAGGGTTTTGGGGGAATTTCCCGGAAGTTTTGGCGCATTTCGGACGCGTGTGAGCGTGTTGTGTTTGGGTATGTGGTCGTGAAAGAGAGTAAGTTATGTTGATGAGTGCCAGGTGGAGCGCGCGGTCGTCTTCGCAGCACGGGTGTCTAGTCACAGGGTGCTTGGGATGGGAATTTTCCCGGAAGTTTGGCGCGTGGCGGGTGAGCAGGTGCAGCCCCCTCCCCCTCCGCGCGGGTCTAGTCCTCGGGGATAGGGGAAAGATATGAGTAGTGTGAGAGTAAGTGATAGAGTAAGAAAATAGAAGGAAGAGAGAGGAAGGAGTAAATGAATATGTATGTGTGTTTAGCGTAGACTTAATCCAGTGTGCGATAATAATTTTTGATGATCGTGAGTAAGTAGAGATAGAGTGTAGATGCAAAACACAGTCTGTTATGTTGTTTGAGGTAAGGGAGGGGTATGGGATGGATGGATGGAGGGAATGGTGAGTGGAGCTCCCCCTCATCGGCATGAGAGTGCTCTGTTCCATTATGCGGTTAGACAAACCCATTAACTACCCTACAGGAAGCCCTTAAGTGGTGTTGTAAGAAATGCATGGAAAAGACATGGGAGTGCACCTGGCTTTTTTTCTGTGTGTTCGGGTCATGAAAGAGTGAAGCAACTCTCGTTGTGAGACTGCAGTAGGCCATTATGCGGTTAGACAAACCATTTATCTCTCCCTACAGGAAGTGCTGAGTGTGCGAGGATGGGGGCGAAGACTCCTGCAAGAGGGGTGTGTACCATTACCTTAAGCGTTTTTCAATGTCCGCGGAGGGGTAAGCATACGGGTCGCAGGTTGGAGCCCGAGTGAACGACTTTCCAACTAGCTCGGGTATTTCTCCTCCAACACCCGGAAGTGGTGGGGCACCCATTACCAATGCATTTCGCCAGGGTCCGCGACTCTCTCTATCTATCTGTCTCTGTCTCTCTCTCTATCTCTGTCTCTCTGTCGGTCTGTCTCTGTATGTCTGTCTCTGTCTCTGTCTCTGTCTCTCTGTCTATCTCTGTCTCTCTGTCGGTCTGTCTCTGGCTCTGTCTCTCTCTCTCTCTCTCTCTCTCTCTCTCTCTCTCTCTCTCTCACCCTCTCTAAAGTCCACCACACAGCACTTCACTTAGTAAACTCAGTCAAAGTCAGTAGGTTAGCGTTTACTAAAAGAGAGAAACATTTCACATCGTCACGGAGACGCGATCTATACCTACAAATGTTTCTTGTTAACTGTGATCACAACATCTGCCGGCCCAAATAAATATCATTGAAATGTATGCATGTTTATCCAGTCATAAGCTGGTCTTCAATCTTATTATTATAACAAATCATAATTTGCTGTTCTCTCTCTCTCTCGCTCTGCCTCTCTGTCTCTCTGTCTCTCTCTCTGTCTCTCTGTCTCTCTCTCTGTCTCTCTGTCTCTCTGTCTCTCTGTCTCTCTGTCTCTCTCTCTCTCTCTCTCTCTCTCTCTCTCTCTCTCTCTCTCTCTCTCTCTCTCTCTCTCTCTCTCTCTCTCTCTCTCTCTCTCTCTCTCTCTCTCTCTCTCTCTCTCTCTCTCTCTCTCTCTCTCTCTCTCTCTCTATCTATCTCTCTGTCTCTCTGTCTCTCTGTCTCTCAGTCTCTCTCTGTCTCTCTCTCTGTCTCTCTCTGTCTCTCTCTCTCTCTCTCTCTCCAGATCATTTAGTAGTTGGGGAAAGTAACATCATTTCCTTTCTCCTGCTGTCGCTGTTCACGTATCTTTCTACATCAAGGCTGTCTCTCTTAAGACCTACGTCATCCAATGTAAACACCAATCGATGAGAATAAGACCGGTGAGACGATAGTGAAATAGGTCTGGGTTAAGTCTGTTTTTCAGTTCTTGTAACACAGTCAATGTAGCGTAATGGGAAACCAGTCTTCTACTGTCTACATAAATAGCGTTTGAAAATGTATGCAAGTCTAGACAAACTCCTATAGCCCTTACATTCTAACACAAATAAAATATTAGCACACGAGTCCATCGCATTATATCATCATTAAGTAACGTAGAGATCAACTTTCTGGCTGTTGTCCGAATATCATTATTGAAATGTGAACTCATTTAGCCAAACACAATATCTCCATTACATCTCATAGCATATGAATATTACGGTATACCAGTTTTATCCCTCTATAACACAATGTAACGTAACGTAACGTAACGCAAATCAACTTTCTACAGACCAAATATCGTTTTAAATGAAAGTATGACATAGTCCATCTTCATTACATCTCTCACCATATAAAATATTGGCGTCTACCCCTTTTAGCCCTCTGTAACACAATGTAACGCAACGTAACGTAACGCAAATCAACTTTTGCAGACCAAAATGTCATTTTGAAACGGAAAGTGAGGGATTAGTCCTTATTCATTACATCTCTCACCATATAAAATATTGACCTCTACCCCTTTTAGCCCTCTGTAACACAATGTAACGCAACGTAACGTAACGCAAATCAACTTTTTGCAGTCCAAAATGTCATTTTGAAATGGAAAGTGAGGGTTAGACCATCTCCATTACATCTCTTACCATATAAATAATTGATGGCTACCCATTTTAGCCCTCTGTAACACAATGTAACACAACGTAACGTATCGCAGATCGACTTTTTGCAATCCAAAATGTCATTTATAAATGAAAGTATGACTTAGTCAATCTTCATTACATCTCTAACCATATAAAATATTAGCGTCTACCCCTTTTAGCCCTCTGTAACACAATGTAACGCAACGTAGCATAACGCAAATCAACTTTTTGCAGTCCAAATGTCATTTTGAAACGGAAAGTGAGGGTTAGACCATCTCCATTACATCTCTTACCATATAAATAATTGATGGCTACCCCTTTTAGCCCTCTGTAACACAATGTAACACAACGTAACGTATCGCAAATCGACTTTTTGCAATCCAAAATGTCATTTTTAAATGAAAGTATGACTTAGTCCATCTTCATTACATCTCTAACCATATAAAATATTGGCGTCTACCCCTTTTAGCCCTCTGTAACACAATGTAACGCCACGTAGCATAACGCAAATAAACTTTTTGCAGTCCAAAGGTTATTTTGAAACGGAAAGTGAGGGTTAGCCCATCTCCATTACATCTCTACCATATAATTAATTGGTGACTACCCCTTTTAGCCCTCTGTAACACAATGTAACACACCGTAACGTATCGCAAATCAACTTTTTGCAGTCCAAAATGTCATTTTTAAATGAAAGTATGACTTAGCACATCTCTTACCATATAATATTGTCCTCTACCAGTTTTAGCCCTCTAACACAATGTAACGTAACGCAAATCAACTTTTACAGCCCAAAATAACATTTTTAAATAAAGTAGGACTTAGTCCATCTCCATTACATCTCCTTCCATAAGAATATTACAGTCTACAAGTTTTAGCCCTCTGTAACACAATGTAACGTAACGGGGAAAATCATCTTTGTCGGATGAGCAAATAACATTATTGAAAATGACATCCGTGTTTAACCATTACATCCTAACACAAGAAAAATATTACCGCTTTTCTTGAGAAACTTATATGTGGAGATCATATCTCCAGAGTCCACACAATAAGCCACACATCACACATCTGTTTTCAAATCGCAGCTCGCATCTAATTTAATGTTATTTTTTTTTTTGCAGAAACTATGTTTTTGAGATTATGCTCAATGTCGGCAATTACTATTCGTATCATCAAACTCCTTTCAGTCAACAAAATTCACATTTCATATCGCGTGTGTAGATTAGAGAGAGAGAGAAGGCAAACATAGCGTGCAGCTAGTCTAAACTTATCATAACAGATATGATTTCACAGAGTTTTTCAACCTTTGCCAGTTTTTTTTTCAATGTTATCTCTTCACTCGTGCTAAGTGAGTCAGACAAAAATGTGACATTTCATTTCATTATTAGCCATGCAATATGCTATTAGCTAGGTAGTCAAAACATATAACAAGCGTTATTTCACAGGAATTTTTTCTAGCAAATATGCTTCCTTTAAGCAGTTCAACACATCAAACACCTCCAGTCTGCGAAATTCCCTTTAGTCAATAATCATCCTTTACAGTATTTCTTGACTAGAATAGCACTCCAAAACATAAGTGGTCATTTTTATTCGCACTGTCGCACTATAGTCAATAATTTGTTTCGCAGAGTGACAAGTTATGCATAGTGACGAGATTTCATGGTGTGCATAGTTTAAGAGAGTTCACACTGTATTAATTACGGTCATGGATATCTTATGTTATGTTTATGAAGACCATCACTCCTTATTTTTATCATTTTTCGCGCCCCACAGCTTTACAGTCTTCTCATATTCTTTTTCAAATAAAGTTTGTTTACTGTTTTCCAGTAGATCGGCCTCACATTACATATATTAATCAATTTTCAAATTCAGTTCAGTTTCTTTTCAATATCGCAGCTTTGTTGCCCCCACAGCCCGTATCTAGTTCAAGACCTCTTATTATCAATGTCATTAATACGGATATCATCAACCATGTATTGGATGTCTCTGACATTCAGTTATCAACGTAGTAAGTGTTTAATGAACGTGAGAATCACTTCATGTGCGCTCATTTTAGTTTCGTTTTAAGTTTTCCATCTTGAATTAATACTACTATTGGATAGCTCAGACATTCAGTTAACATCTCAGTAAGTGAAAATCTCTTCATGTGAGCTCATTTTTAGTTTAGGATAAGGGTTTTCCATCGTGAAATACTATTATCAGTAACCAGGTATTGGATGACACTACCATTCAGTTTACAACTCAGTAACTGTTTACTGAACATTGTTATCCATCCATGCAACCTCATTTTTTAGTTTTAAGTTTCTACATCGTAAAAAATAAAATATTACTATCACCAGCCATGTATCGGTAGCTCAACCATTCAGTTTACAGCTCAGTAACTGTTTACTGAACATAGACATCCCTCCATGCGAGCTCATTTTTTAGTTTAAAGTTTCTCCATCGTAAAAAATAAAATATTACTATCACAAACCATGTATTGGGTGGGTCAACCATCCAGTTTACATCTCAGTAACAGTTTACTGAACATAGATATCCCTCCATGTGACCTCATTTTTAGTTTAAAGTTTCTATATCGTAAATAAAAAATAAAATATTACTATCACAAACCTTGTATTGGCCAGCTCCGGCATTCAGTTTACAACTCAGTAAGTGTTTACTGAATGCAAAATCGCTACATGTGTGGTCATTTAGTTTAAAGTTTCTCAATCTTAAAATATTACTATCAACATCAACCATGCATTGGCCGGCTTAGTCTTTCAGTTTACATCTCAGTAAGTGTTTACTGAATGCAAAATCGCTACATGTGTGGTCATTTAGTTTAAAGTTTCTCAATCTTTAAATATTACTATCATCATCAACCATGCATTGCCTGGCTAGTCTTTCAGTTTACATCTCAGTGAGTGTTAACTGAATGTGGAAATTATCACGTGTGAGCATTTAGTTTAGTTTCAAGTTTCAATTAAATACTATCATCAACCCCGTATTGGGCTGTCGGGCATTCAGTTATCCACTCGGAGAGTGTTTACTGAACGTCGAAATCATTTCCTGTAGGCCCATTTTTTACTTGAACCAGTCTCCACTCCAAACCAGTCAGGACCTGCGGTCCTGACTCGGACCGCAGGTCCGGTTTGGAGTGGACATTATTGTAAACATTATTGGAGTAAAGGATAAAGGAGGATTTGGAGTAAACATTATTGAATCTGAACGGTATATATAAGTTTGTTTAAAATATAATATGTTTGATATTATCTCCACACCTTAAGTCACCATCGAGGCTAAAGAAAGTAGTTCAGTTACACATTCATCGTGATGACGTGAAGCTGGTTGACGTGACATGGAGCTGAGTGACATCACACATGTCATGTCAGCCCAGTATTAACATTATTATAATACATTGTTTAATAAGAAAAGAATTATTCTCATAATTACTCAATTTAAGTTGTTATAATTTGTGGTTAGTCTTATAAGCTAAACAGAAAACTAAACCTCTTAGCTGTATATTATTAAAAATATTTATTAGGTAGTTATATATATATAATAAGTGGGTTATATTTCTCACAGACCATCTATATATCCATATATTTATCCAACTATCTACCCATCAATCTATCCATTTTTAAGGCTATCTACCCTACTGTACATACATCTATCTATGCATTTAACTGAACATTTTACTGTCCATCTATCTAAAAAACATTCGATTAAATTATCTATCCATTAATCCATAACTCTAACTATTTATTTCTCTCTGGTATCAATCTGTCCATCCATCTGTCCATACATCTATCCATCTACCCATCCATCTATTTATCCATTAATTCAACCATCTATATATATCAATCCAATTATCCATTCATTTATCAGAACATCTGTCTATATATCTGCCTGACCATCTATGTATCCATCAATACACATATGGTTGTAAATGGATTAAGTATCCATCCATGCATAATCCATCCACCAACTATTATTCTATCCATATATCTATCCTCTATCCCTCCATGTATCTATCCATCTATCTATCCGTCCATCTATCCATCAGACTATCCATTCATCTATCCACCAGTCTATCCATGCATCTACTCATCTTTCAATCATATATCTATCCATCCATATATACATGAATCTATCTATCTATCGACCCGTCTTTTTATTCACCTATCCATCTATCTATTTATCCAGCTATCTACCCGTCTTTCTATTCATATATGTATTTATGTAGCCAGCCATATATCCATCCAAAAATCTACTCCTCTATCTATCTATCCATCATACTCATCTGTTTATCTATATCTCAATCTGTCTCTCTGTCCATAAATATATCCGTCAATCTATCTATCTATGCATACGTCTATCTGCGCTGTCTATCTCCCTTTCTGTCTTTCGGTCTCTTTCTCTCTCTCTTTTTCTGTCTATCAGCCTCTATTTATTCCTTCTGTCTCTGTCTCTGCCTGTTACTGACTGCATGTCTCTGTCTTTGTATTTCTCGGTCTCTGTCTGTCTGTAGCTCTCTCATAACAAATATAATTGTCTAATGTGTGGGTGATCGCCAGCGAGAAAAGTCGTGTGTGTTTGACATACTAAACAAATAAGTTACCCGTTACTCTGATAAATAGCTGTGGCTTGAGAAACCTTTAATTAAAGCTGTGGAAGAATCGTCTGTTTTATGTGAGTACGGCCAAATTATTGACAGCAGGTAATTTCTGTTAATTTTTCCGAGATCAGTGTATAATGGTACTTATTACTGTAAAAGAAAATATTGTTCTGAACGTTTGTTTTGAAATTATCTGTGCAGATGGCGAGCCTCGCCAAAAACCTGTGTTGGGGTCTGAATGAGACTCTGGCATGCTGTTACCTCTTGAATTCTAACGACCCCAACTATCCATTGTTCATCCTATACACCAGACCATTCCCTTTGGGATTTTGGATGAGTTTAGCCCTAACCGTGTGGACTCCAACGTCGAACAGTAAAACAGCCAGACAGACACACTGATATTCTCACCCACACTTTGGAGTATGTACCATAATACATATAATGTGTTGCGTTACAATAAGATTCTTATTTTGAGTTTATATTTTTTTGGTGAAAATGTTGCCAATAAATATTAAACATTTATTGGTTCCTATTCTAGGGAATTTTGACAGCATTTGTGCAGTATACTGTACAGGAGGAGTACCCTGCGTTACCTGGGACTGTCTGTCTGTCTCCAATCTGTCCCTATATCTATCCTTCCATATATCTCTCTATTTATCTATCCATCCACGTATCTCTCATTTTATCTAGTCATTGACCCATATACTTATTAATCTATACTTCTATCTATCCATCTTTCATACGTCTAGTCTTCTCTCCATCCCTCTATCCATCCATCTATTCCCCCAGCAATCAATGCATTCATCAGTCTGTCCAGCTATCTAACAAACTATCTATTCATTCATCTATTTAAGAATCTATCTATTCATCTATCTCTAATCTACCCATCTAGCAATCCATATATCCACCTATCTATATTTCTCTCTGTCCACCTGTACGGCTAACTATCCATCTAGCTTTCCATCCGTCTATCTGCCCATCTCTCCATCTTGCTTTCTTTTCATCTATCTATCTCAAGCACCTAATCATCATTATATCCAATAATTCATCAAACTATCTTTCGATTTGTCTGTCCATCTATCTATTCCTCTATCCATTCTTTTACCTAAACATCCATCTAACCATCAATCTACTTATCTGTCTATCCATCTTTCTAGCTATCAATTCATCCATTTATCTACTGTCTGTCTCTGTCTCTGGTTGTCTTTGTCTCTGACTCTCTGTATCTGTCTGTCTCTAATGAAAAATATAATTGTCTATGTGTTGGGTGTCAACAGTGAGAGGATGTTACGACCCTGGGTCTAGTATTGCACTGTGGCAGATGGATCAGTGTCGTATGGCATTTGTTTACATACAGATGATGTAGGGACTCTTCACTTATGTATCTAATTTAGTGTGATTGGTCCTGAATGTGTAGGATTATACGTTGAATTAGTGTTATTTAAATTTTAGACTTTTCAGATACGTATTGTTAAAGAAGGAATGTCAATTGTTTGGTAGGTTTATTCACAGGATTGTTCCTTAAATTGCAAATGGCGGGCGATTGCATCCTTGCCAGATGTAAGAGCATTTTGATGTTCCTACATCTAGAGACTTCCACTGAAGCCGAAGCAATGGTTTCTCACAATCCCCCCCATGTACTCTGGCTCTGTCCTTTTGGAATGTTCTATCTCTGACGCTCCTCCTCCAATACACAAAGAGTGTTGGCCTGGGAACACCCAGCATATAGGTTCGAACCCTCGTCACATGATACATCACGAGAGTGTTATTACTCTCTGTGTATTGTAGGAGGAGCGTCAGAGGTAGAATATTCCAAAATGACAGAGCCAGAGTGCATGGGGGGGGGGGATTGTGTACAACCCAGGTTAGGCTCCAGTGGATGGCTCAGGAGTCCTAGTGGATGCAGCAGTACTCCAGGTTGCAATGTTTTTGCCCATGTCGTGACCTAGTCACCTGGAGCGTGTGGTTGGGAACACCCAGTGCATAGGTCCGAACCCCCCATCACGCCTCTTATGGATTATCTATTTATTCATCCGCCTATTCGTCTATCCATCCATCCCATTATCTACTGTCTGTCTCATTCACTTCCTCTTTCTTTGTCTCTGCTTCTCTCTGTCTGTCTATATCTCTCTGGCTGTGTTTCTGTTTCTGAGTTTCTGTGTGTCTCTGTCTCTCTTTTTCTGGATGTCTGTCTGTCTCTCTCTCTCTCTCTCTATTTGTCTTATAAAAAATGCAATAGTCTAATGTGTGTGGGGGAGGGGGGTCGGCAGAGAGCGGCTGAGTGGTGTGAAGTACTAAGTCAAGAATAGTTACACTTACTCTGGTATAAAGTAGTTGCTTGAGAAACTTTTGACACTGTGGGAGATTTGTCTGTTTGATGATAGTACGGGCAAATTATTCACAGCAGAAATATTATATTAATTTTCCCAAAATCAGTGAATAATGGTGCAGATTACTATAACACAATTTTTATTTGAAAAGTTTTGCCTCTAACTTTAAACAGACAAATAGTCATTCTCTCCTGTTGGTATAATTATATAATATAAATATTGCATTTTGTCACATGAAAAGTGTGGTGTGTTGTGTGACATGAGTGTTATATAATGTTTGGATGCATAAGTGTGACTCTCACCCTCATTATCTGTAGCGTTGATGTTTGCTCCGGCGTCGAGGAGGACCTTCACAGTGTTGTTGTGATCACCTCTGGCTGACCAGTGAAGGGCTGTCCTGCCTGTCAACAGGTACCACAATTGTTATTATGCATAAACCATCACAATTATTATTATTATTATTATTAACTAGCTGTACCCGGTCACGCATTGCTGTGGATCTGAAACACATGTGCGTTTCTAAGCCACAGCAACCTTCCCTGTATCCCAGTCCTCACCAACTTTCCACCCTTTCCTGTCACCTCGTCCTCCCAAACATTGCTCACTCCCCTGTCACCCTCATCCTCCCAACTATTCCCCACTCCCCACCATTCTCCCACCCCCACCCGACGTCCCTTTGTCCTCCCCACCATCCCACACTCCTTCGTCCTCCCCACCATCTCCCACTCCCTTGTACCTTCATCCTGCCTACAATTCCCCCCCTTCCCCGTCCCCTTGTCCTCCCCACCATCGCCCACTTCCTTGTCTCCTCGTCCTCCCCACCATCCCCTGTCCATTTGTCCTCCCAACCATTCTCCATTCCCCTGTCCCCTCGTCCCCACCATCCCCAACTTTTCTCTCCCCTCGTCCTCCCCACCATTACCTCGTTATCCCCATTATCATTACCCCCATTATCACTGCCCCTCGTCTTTCCCACTATCCCCCACTCTAGTTCCCTCGTCGTCCCCACCATTCCCCACTCCCTCGTCCGATGGACGAGCTCACTCCCATCGAAATAGGGAGTGAGCTAGGGAGCAGTGATCACAAAGAAATCAGATTTAGCATAGAATGGAATAGACCAGTAGGAGAAAATTCTGTTAAAGTGCCAGATTTTCGAAAAGCTGATTTTAATAGCCTAAGAAATTTTTTGGGTCAAATTGATTGGAAAGGCTTGGGTATGGGGTGTGGGCCGGTCTTGGAGCGAGACATGAACCCAGCGATAGGTGACTTAAATGGGGATTTCGATGTGGATTCAATATATAACTTATTTAAGAATATTCTAAACAAAGCACAGGAACGTAGTATACCATACAAATTGAATAGATCGTATACTAATGACCCAAAGTGGATAACAAAGAATTTGAAGAACCTTATAGGTAAAAAGAGAGCTTGGTACAAAAGGATTAAAAATGGGGAGGTCACTTTAGAACAGGAATTCGTACAACTGGTTAGAAATGTTAAAAAAGAGATAAGGAAAGCAAAAAGAAACTATGAAGTTCGCATAGCAGGGCAAGCAAAGACAAATCCTAAAGGGTTTTTTCAGTTATATCGTACTAAGACTAGGGAAAGGATAGGTCCATTAAAAACTGAGACAGGTCAAATAACAGATAGTGATGAAGAGATGAGTAGTATTTTTAATAAATATTTTGTATCTGTATTTACTAAAGAGGAACTTAACAATATGCCTTCAGCCGAACAAGTCTATGTGGGTGGGGACGAGGACAGGTTGACGAGTTTAGCAGTTACCAGGGAGGATGTTCTTAAACAAATAGTAAAACTCAAACCAAACAAATCCCCAGGGCCGGATGAAGTGTTTGCCAGGGTGCTTAAAGAATGCAAAGAGGAGCTTTGTGACCCACTGTCAACCATATTTAATAAATCAATAGAGTCAGGCAGAGTGCCAGAGTTTTGGAAAGTTGCTAATGTGATACCAGTTTTTAAGAAAGGAGATAGATCACTTGCGTCTAACTATCGACCAATTAGCCTAACGTCTATTGTGGGAAAGTTACTCGAATCTATAATAGCAAATAAAATTCGTCTTCATCTTGAAAAACATAAATTAATAATTGAGTCGCAACATGGTTTTATAAATGGCCGTTCATGTTTAACAAATTTGTTATCTTTTTATTCTAGCATTGTTGAGGCAGTTGATAGTGGTAAGGATTGCGATGTTGTATACCTTGACTTTAGCAAAGCTTTTGATACAGTGCCACATGAAAGACTGATTAAAAAAATAGAGTCTCATGGTATTGGGGGTGCTATATTAAGCTGGATTAGGGCATGGCTATACCAAAGGAAACAGAGAGTTAGTATAAATGGAATCAAGTCAGAGTGGGAAAATGTTGTAAGTGGAGTGCCTCAAGGCTCTGTCCTGGGACCTCTGTTGTTTATAATATATATAAATGATTTAGATTCAGGTTTGAGTAGCAACATTTGCAAATTTGCCGATGATACGAAAATCGGTAGGGAAATTAATTCGGAGGAGGACTCACTATCACTTCAAGTTGATCTAGATAGGGTTTTGAAATGGTCAAAGGATTGGCAGATGCAGTTTAATGCTGATAAATGTAAAGTTCTGAGGTTAGGTAATGATGATAGAGTTACAAGATACGAGCTAGATGGTGTTGTGATTGCGAAGTCGGATTGCGAAAGGGATCTGGGAGTTATGATTAGTAAGAATTTAAAACAAAAGGATCAATGCATAAATGTTCGTAATAAGGCAAATCGGACACTTGGATTTATTAATCGCAGCATTAGTAACAAGACACCTGGTGTGGTTCTCAAGCTATATCTTGCTCTAGTTAGGCCCCATTTAGATTATGCAGTTCAGTTTTGGTCGCCATATTATAGAATGGATATAAATTCACTTGAACGTGTCCAGCGTAGGATGACTAAGTTAATTCCCCAAATTAGAAATCTTTCATATGAAGAAAGATTAACAAAGCTTAAGTTGCATTCACTGGAAAGGCGAAGAGTTAGGGGTGACATGATAGAGGTTTACAAGTGGATGAATGGACATAACCGGGGGGATATTAATAGGGTATTAAAAGTATCAACACAGGACAGAACACGAAACAATGGATATAAATTGGATAAGTTTAGATTTAGGAAAGACTTGGGTAAATACTGGTTCAGTAACAGGGTTGTTGATTTGTGGAACCAATTGCCGCGTAACATTGTGGAGGTGGGGTCCCTCGATTGTTTCAAGCACGGGTTGGACAAGTATATGAGTGGGATTGGGTGGTTATAGAATAGGAGCTGCCTCGTATGGGCCAATAGGCCTTCTGCAGTTACCTTTGTTCTTATGTTCTTATGTTCTTATGCATTCCCAAATGATCAGATGTTGCCATCACTGAATTATAAGAAAAGAGATAAAAAATGAAATGTAAAACAATGAAAAAATATAAAAATAATCTATACTCACGAAATGAACGATACGGTAAACAACACAGCTCAATTCCAACTCAATGTCACACCAAATAATTAAATCAAAATGAATATAAATCGAAACCTATGGAAATTCCATTTGTCAATGCAATTGGATACATTGAAATGGAATTGTAGCATATATTATATAGCGTGTGTTGCTCGTACGTGCAACAGATTGCACTGTTTCTTAAAAACAATCATGTTTTTACCTGTAACAGGTGTGGCATCTATACTTATACTCACGAAATGAACGGTATTGTCAACTACACAGCTCAGTTCCAATGCAATGTCACACAAAATAATTAAATCAAAGTGAAAATAAATTGAAATGTATGAAAATTTAATTTGTCTATGCAATCAAAGAAATTGAAATGGATCCATAATATATTTAGTATAGCTTTTTGTTGCTCTTACGTGCAACAGATGGCACTATTTCTTAAAAAAAAAATATTTTTACCTGTCACAGGTGTGTGGCATTTATACTTATACATATGAAATGAACAGTATGGTAAACAACTCAGGTCAATTCCAATGCAATGTCACACAAAATAATTAATTAAAAAATTAAAATAAATCGAAATCTATGGAAATGAAATTTATCAATGCTATCGGAAACATTGAAATGGAATTCGTAACATATTTATTATTGCATGTGTGTGTTGCTATAATGTGCAGATGCTATTACGCCATCGTATTACGTTACGATAGCGCTGTTTTTGAAAAAACACATATTTTTATCTGTCACAGGTGTGGCATCTATATAGTAGATATATAATAACACGCACATATTTGAATGGAACGTTGTGTCAAAATTTCAAAGGAATCGGTGAAAACTTTGGGAGATTACAGCATGTGTTGCTCTTACGTCCAACAGATGGCGTTGTTTTTCCGAAAAAAACATGTTTTTTCCTTTTATATGTAAGGCATGTATATAATAGGTATAGAAAAACACGCGCCTATTCGAATGCAATATTGTGTCAAATTTTGAAAGCAATCGGTAAAGATGTTTTGAAGATTTCTCTCACATGAAAAACACATGAAAAATACAGTTTTTTTCAAAAACGCATGTTTTTTCCGTCACAGACGCGACATCAATATAGTATTAATATATAAAAATGCTCGCATGCGAATGAGACATTATGTGAAAATTTCAAAGCAATCGGTGAAGAACTTTCGGAGATTAGCGATTTTGAACAAACGAACATTTCCATTTTTATTTATATAGATAACAGAAGAATAGCATTATGCAGCGCCCAACAATAGCTGACTTTACAAGGGTGAACTGATGGCTCCAGTTTTGCCATCGTCAGTTAACCTTAATAAGTATCGCACACCATAATCCTTTGAAAATATAATGTTGGCAATACTAGCTCGAGGAAAGAGAGACATTGTTGCCATCACCATTCAACCTATATAAACATAAATGGTATGTAACTGATGAAATTTGAGAATTGGATGAGGGATGCATGAGAAACATCGATACCGTCACAGACATTCTGAACACCACCATTAGTTATCATAATATGCAAGCTTAAAGCACGAGGAACACGATGTTACTCCTGATAAATAATATTATAATTTATGATATCGTGCTTCACTAGTTGTTATCTAACAATAATGACTTGAGAAGAGAGCAACATTTTGTTATCATTGTCAGATAAACAAGATGATCATTGAAGATATCCTTCATCAAACACGTTGTTATATGATCACACAAGCTTGAGACAAGGAAAATAAGGAGTTGACAATGTTAGTTAAACAATATTACTAATAAAGATATTATGTATCCCACCAGTTGTTAACTGAGCAAAACGTCTTGAGACTGAAGGAAACATGCGGTAACTATGTAATTAAAACATCATTACATAATTCTTCAATTCCACAATTATTAGCTGACCATAATATATTGAGACCAAAGCAGGAGTGTTTTTACAGTTTATATGTACATATTTTCTGCACAACACTACTTACTGTATGACTGGACTAACCTGCAACTAGAATAACAAGGTGTTGTTATTGTCGCCCTTTCATTTATAGAATACATTAAACTCGTGAAGGCCTAAGGCCCATACGAGGCAGCTCTTATTGATATTGAATTCAACTTACACGTACATGTATTTATGTCAAACCTGTGCGCCCTGCGTTCCCACGTCTATTGTTACCTGGTAATTAGTTCAATAATTACTATTTCAAAAACAATATTAACCTATGTATTTACAGATTTAAAATTTATCCAGTTTAAATCAGTGACGATACGTGACTTAAAATTAGAAAGCATTAGTTAGGATTATTAAGTGGAGCATTATCATTTTCAGCCTTCATATATTACCTGCTCTACTTTCCTGTTCCTCACTCAGTTATTATGTGTTCCTCTGTCATGTTCATCCACGACGTTACTACAACGTTCAAATAAGTTTTGACTCCTAACCAGATGTATCAACTAATATAGCAAGTTGTAACAACGTTCTAATACGTCATAAAAATGTTTTAACAAGATGTATCAACATTATTACAAGATGTAACCAGCGGAAAATTGGGACAGTTAAGTTGTATGTTTGCTAAGGCAGAACCTTGTTGCCATATACCACATGTACTGCATAACCTGTAAGGAAGTCCTCTCCCAGTTACATTTTCTTAGATGACCCACCACCAACTTTAGGTAACTAGCTGTGGAGAATTTCCTAGCAGGAACTTATTTGTTATATTGTTATTATAATATTTACTTCTAAATTTACAATAAATGGCAGACTTAATAAATGGACTGTATTTCTAGTGGACTGTATCTTTAAATTAATTTCCTGCCAGGTTTTACCCAGTCCACACAATTTGGGGGGGTTTTACATGTACATAGCCTATCTAACAATAAATCAATTGAATACCAATAGGTTACTAAGATATTATTAAGGGTTAGTCTACTGCTAAGTGTGTTATTGAATACAAAACACAGCTTAGCTGTTAAAGGTGATTTATTAATTCTCCAGTCATACACCCGTCTAGAACATGTGAGCCACACTGAGTATCCTCGAATTAATATGGCGTCCAGACAAATGTAGGTAGAGAATAGTTCGTTGTAGCTATCCCCTTACCCCTCGATTTCACATGCGAAATAAGTACATCGTAACGCAAGTAAATTATTTGAGGGCTATATACATTGAAGGAAACAGTTGTTAATATAATGAAGCTCACCCTTCTTGGGTGGGTAGCCTTCGTCCTAACTGTTTGGCTCTAGTAATCACAATTTATATGTCAAACGAAAATGTTGCACTTTATTTTATCTTGTGAAGATTTCTAGAACTAACAGGAAACACTAACATCTCTCAGCTCGAATTTTCAAATCAGTAGAACTTGCCGATCAGTAGGAAGATCAGTAGAACTTGCCGAAGTGTGTCCTCTGCTACCTGGTGTGTGCACAAACATGGCGCCACTTTCTAATGAGAGTTAGTACGTCCGTACATCTCGACTGACATCTGCCTACTGCGTGGAGTTGTTCCAAGAGACATGTTCCTTCCTGACACCGTCTTGAACGCGTCCAGATTTCTCTATGAGTCAAGTTTAATTTGATTAAACTCTCTCTCTCTCTCTCTCTCTCTCTTTCACCCATCCCACCCTAACCCCTCAGCCAGGAAAAATGATCGAGAGACATCACCACACACAGGGACAAGGAAGAATGGTGGATACTACCTGTAAATGGATCAGCCAGGCATTAGGGAGATTCGGCAGAGAATTGCAAGAAATGCAAATGGGATTCAGCAGAAACCTGCAGAAAATTAAATTGGGATTCAGCAGGGACCTGCAGGAAATGCATCCATTAATACAGAGTCAAAGGATTGAGTTGGAGGAAGCCAAGGAGGAAATAAAGAGACTCAGGGAAAATCAGAATTCGAACCAGTACAGGGTATGCAACCTCCTGGAAACTGGGGACGAAGCTGATGGAGGGCGCCTTCCAAGGTGACTGTCGTTTGCAGAAATACTGCAAAACAACAAGTGTCAAGACCGCTTTAGAGGCAGCAGCTATGAAAGCAGGTACCTCACAGGAAGCTGCAAAATGCCCTGAACAAATGTTGTAAAGGAAAAGAGCAAAAATAATTGTAGGAGTAGAGGAACCAGTAGGATCCAATTGGGAGGAGTGGAGAAGGAGGGACCGAGCAACAATGCAACCCGCTCTCGCACAAGACAGCACATATATGACTTAATGCTTATAGTCAGTATGTTACTTATCAATTAGTACATATGTGGTATATTCCCAGTTATATATTTTTTTCAAGGCACTAACTCTTCCTCACGTACCAATTTACGTCTAATAGTACCCGTCCATTGCCTTAGACAGCATAATATTAATAAGTGGTTCAATTTTAAGGAATATTGCAGTTTTCAGGTCGAACATGGGTTGTGAAATTTGCTTCCTGTAGTCCATGGTCTTGGAATATTACAGATTCAGCTACATCCTACTGAAGGCTCATAGTTTTGGTTTGAGAAATATTAGTTGTTCCCAGTAAATTATAATAAGCACTATAAGTTGTTACATGTTCTGTTAGTAGGTCTGTTATCACTAGACCTACTAGAATCACTGATAGCACTGCCACGACTCTAGATCACATCTGGACTAACATAACCTCTCCGCTTACTTCAGGTATAATCATCGATAGCACTCCAGACCATTACCCCACATTTCTCTTAACTAACATTAACAAACCACTTCTAGAGACAAGGGAGTTAAACTTTAGGCTGTACAATGAAACTGCTATAGGCAATTTTATAGCTGCTGCTGCTAATGTCAACTGGGAGTCCGAGTTAGGTAACATAGGGGACATCAATCTAGCAGTGCAATCTTTTCTTTAAAAAACTCTCAGCCTTTATAACACCCACTGTCTTCTGCTAACGAAACAAGTCACAACCAAAAGGCTAAACAATCCTTGGGTTACAAAGTGAATACTTAAATCCAATAATAAAAAACATGACCTTGAGAAGAAGTATAGGTTTGCAACCGTCTCCAAAGAATTTTCAAAGAATTACTCGTTATTGCTATCTAAAATAATTAGAAGAGTCAAAACTAAATACTACGAAGATAAATTTACCCAAACAAAAGCCAACATTAAAAAAACATGGAGCACAATTTCACAAATATTAGGATCAAAAAAGATTTTAAATAACAAACCAATTCTCCTGTCCAATAACGATAGTCAGCTTTCAGCCTCTGATACTGCTTTTGAGTTCAATAGGTGTTTCTCTTCCATTGGGTTATCCCTTGCAAATGATATTCTATCTTCCAGTACTGATGTTCAGTACTATCTTACAGGTAACTATCCACAGTCTCTGTACCTAAAGCCTTCAAATTCTTCCACAGATGTTAATGAGATAATCCTTTCCCTTAAAACCAAGTCTAGTGCCCTTGAGGAGATACCAACTTTAATTTACAAAAAAGCCTGCAGATCTTTAGCCCCTGCTATTGCTTTGCTCTTCAACAAGTCACTTGAACTCCAAACCTTTCCAGATATTCCAAAAAAAAAGCGAGAGTAACCCCTGTCCACAAATGTGGTGATCTCACCGATGTTAACTACAGACCTATATCAATCTTGCCTAATTTGTCAAAAATATTTGAAAAACTAATCTACAAGCAGCTTTACTCTTATCTAGACAAGCACAATATACTTAGCTCTTGTCAATACGGCTTCAGACCCCAAAAAAGCACTAACGATGCACTTATTAGCATGTTTAACTTAATTCATACAGCTCTTGATAAAAATGAGTTCCCTGTTGGGTTATTTGTGGACCTGCGTAAGGCTTTTGACACTGTCAATCACCAAAACCTTCTTCTTAAATTACATCATTATGGAGTCAGAAGTCACTCCCTGCAATACCTCAAATCTTACCTTACTGACAGGCTGCAGTATGTTTCTGTGAATAATTCAATTTCTCCCACCCTACCCATCAACATTGGTGTTCCTCAGGGCAGCATACTTGGCCCTCTCCTCTTTCTCATCTACATTAATGACCTTCCAAATGCCTCCCAGCACCTCAAACCAATTCAATTTGCTGACAACACAACCTTCATTTACTCCAGTCCTGACCCCCTTGCTCTAAATGTCACAGTGAATACTGAGCTAAATAAAGTAAATCTTTGCCTAACTACCAACAAACTCACCCATAACATTGACAAAACGTTCTATATTCTGTTTGACAATAAATTCTCTAATCAATTAAATCTCAAGATAAACAATACCCAAATTTGTAACAAAATAGATGGCAAATTCCTTGGCGTTCTCATTGACCACAAGCTGAATTTTCAGGGACACATTCTAAATATATCAGAAAAAGTTTCAAAAACTGTTGGCATTCTTTCTAAGATCAGATATTATGTACTTCACCCGGCCCTAGTGACGCTCTATTACTCTCTTATCTATCCTTATCTCAACTATGGTATTGTGCTTGGGGTTCTACTACCCAAAATCATTTACGTCCTCTAACTACTCAACACAAAGGTGCTATTAGGACAATATCCAACTCTGGCCCCAAATATCACTCAGTACCCCTACTCAAATCTCTGAATATGTTAGATATTAAGTCTAACATATAATACACATCCTCTCATGTGTATTGTATATATATATATATATATATATATATATATATATGTCGTACCTAGTAGCCAGAACGCACTTCTCAGCCTACTATACAAGGCCCGATTTGCCTAATAAGCCAAGTTTTCCTGAATTAATATATTTTCTTTAATTTTTTCTTATGAAATGATAAAGCTACCCATTTCATGATGTATGAGGTCAATTTTTTTTTATTGGAGTTAAAATTAATGTAGATATATGACCGAACCTAACCAACCCTACCTAACCTAACCTAACCTATCTTTATAGGTTAGGTTCGGTTAGGTAGCCGAAAAAGTTAGGTTAGGTTAGGTTAGGTAGGTTAGGTAGTCGAAAAACATTAATTCATGAAAACGTGGCTTATTAGGCAAATCGGGCCTTGCATAGTAGGCTGAGAAGTGAGTTCTGGCTACTAGGTACGACATATATATATATATATATATATATATATATATATATATATATATATATATATCAAAGTTTTCAGTGAGGATCCACAAGGTCTTCTCTGAGTACTCTTTATTTTCTTCTCCGAGGCTATGGGTCCCTACACTTGCACCAGAGGTGGTACCCCGTATAAATAAAAAAAAAAATATATTAGTATATTTTGGTAGCAGTCTTTCCTGTAGACATATATTATTAAATATGTCCGAAAAGGTAAGATTAATAATTCTAACACGAATTTTCTCGATCTTTCTTACGTTTCTTTTCACTGTTGATGGTAATTCAAAGATCAATTCTCCATAATTCATTTTTATTTCTAGTCTGACGCGACACTTGAGCGCATTTCATAAAACTTATTACATTTTCAAAGATTTAGTTTACACAAACACACACAACTTTATCTGAATAGAGCTTAAACATCTTTCGAGTTTTTATACCTACATTTGGGTGAAGTGACATGTTACAATAGTTTTGGATGAGGTTAAAATAAACTTTTAGCACAAGACAGAACACGAAACAATGAAATACAAACAGGTATTAAAAGTAGGTAACTGCAGAAGGCCTATTTTTATTGGCCCATATTTCTTGATGCTTCTATATTGGAGCGGAGTCTATAGTTGTGCATTAATTGGCTGTTAATTGCTGGTGTTGACTTCTTGATGTGTAGTGCCTCGCAGACGTCGAGCCGCCTGCTATCGCTGTATCTATTGATGATTTCTGTGTTGTTTGCTAAGATTTCTCTGGTGATGGTTTGGTTGTGGGAAGAGGCTATATGTTCCTTAATGGAGCCCTGTTGCTTATGCATCGTTAAACGCCCGGAAAGAGATGTTGTTGTCTTGCCTATATACTGAGTTTTTTGAGGCTTACAATCCCCAAGAGGGCATTTGAAGGCATAGACGACGTTAGTCTCTTTTAAAACGTTCTGCTTTGTGTCTGGAGAGTTTCTCACGAGTAGGCTGGCCGTTTTTTTTTGGTTTTATAGTAAATTGTCAGTTGTATCTTCTGATTTTTGTCTGTAGGGATAACGTTTCTACTGACAATATCTTTCAGGACCCTTTCCTCCGTTTTATGGGCTGTGGAAAGAAGTTCCTGTAAAATAGTCTAATAGGGGGTATAGGTGTTGTGTTAGTTGTCTCTTCAGAGGTTGCATGGCGTTTCACTTTCCTTCTTATGATATCTTCCACGAAACCATTGGAGAAGCCGTTGTTGACTAGGACCTGCCTTACCCTGCAGAGTTCTTCGTCGACTTGCTTCCATTCTGAGCTGTGGCTGAGGGCACGGTCAACATAAGCGTTAACAACACTCCTCTTGTACCTGTCCGGGCAGTCACTGTTGGCATTCGGGCACATTCCTATGTTTGTTTCCTTAGTGTAGACTGCAGTGTGGAAAACTCCGCTCCTTTCCATGACTGTTACATCTAGAAAGGGCAGCTTCCCATCCTTCTCCATCTCGTAAGTGAAACGCAACACAGAATTCTGCTCAAATGCCTCCTTCAGCTCTTGCAGATGTCTCACATCAGGTACCTGTGTGAAAATGTCATCAACATACCTACAGTATATGGCCGGTTTCAAGTTCATGTCGACTAAGACTTTTTGCTCGATGGTACCCATGTAGAAGTTTGCAAACAGAACACCTAGGGGAGAACCCATGGCGACCCCATCTACTTGCTTATACATGTGTCCATCCGGGCTCAAGAAGGGTGCCTCTTTAGTACAAGCTTGGAGTAGTTTCCTTAGACTGTTTTCTGGTATGTCAAGAGGAGTACAGGCCGGATCACGGTACACTCTGTCGGCTATCATCCCGATTGTTTCATCCACAGGTACGTTGGTAAACAGAGATTCTACGTCCAACGAGGCTCTTATCCCTGTGGCCCGTGTTCCCCGCAGCAAGTCAACAAATTCCTTTGGAGACTTCAGGCTGAAGGCGCAAGGAACATAAGGAGTCAGAAAGCCGTTGAGTCGTTTCGCCAGTCTGTACGTGGGTGTGGGTATCTGGCTAATGATTGGCCGAAGTGGGTTTCCAGGCTTGTGTGTCTTGACATTTCCATACGCATATCCAGGTTTATATTCCCCAATAATCTTTGGCAGGTGGAGTCCAGATTTCTTGGCGTTCACAGTTTCGATCAATTTGCTGACCTTTGCTTTCAGTTCGGCTGTAGTGTCCTTCGTTACCCTTTGGAATTTAGTTTGGTCAGAGAGCATGAGGTTCATTTTCGCCAGATATTCGTCTTTTTTAAGAATGACGTATATTGGCGACTTGTCGCCTCTCCTGACAACTATCTCCTTGTTCTCACGAAAGCTCTTAGCTGCCGCTTTGAGCTCGGGGGACAGTATGGTGCTTCTGTAGTGTCCTCGATTCTTTCCTCCTTCCGCAATAAGTTCTGCTTGTATGGTTTAAAAATGAATTTTGGAAAGTTGATCTTTGAATTACCATCAACAGTGAAAAGAAACATAAGAAAGATCGAGAAAATTCGTGTTAGAATTACTAATCTTACTTTTTCGGTCATATTTAATATATATATATATATATATATATATATATATATATATATATATATATATATATATATATATATATATATATGTAAATATATATATATATATATATATATATATATATATATATATATATATATATATATATATATATATACATATATATATATATATATATATATATATATATATATATATATATATATATATATATGTCGTACCTAGTAGCCAGAACGCACTTCTCAGCCTACTATGCAAGGCCCAATTTGCCTAATAAGCCAAGTTTTCATGAATAAATGTTTTTTCGACTACCTAACCTAACTTTTTTGGCTACCTAACCTAACCTAACCTATAAAGATAGGTTAGGTTAGGTTAGGTAGGGTTGGTTAGGTTCGGTCATATATCTACGATAATTTTAACTCCAACAAAAAAAAATTGACCTCATACATAATGAAATAGGTAGCTTTATCATTTCATAAGAAAAAAATTAGAGAAAATATATTAATTCGGGAAAACTTGGCTTATTAGGCAAATCGGGCCTTGCATAGTAGGCTGAGAAGTGCGTTCTGGCTACTAGGTACGACATATATATATATATATATATATATATATATATATATATATATATATATATATATATATATATATATATATATATATGTCGTACCTAGTAGCCAGAACTCACTTTTCAGCCTACTATTCAAGGCCCGATTTGCCTAATAAGCCAAGTTTTCCTGAATTAATATATTTACTATAATTTTTTTCTTATGAAATGATAAAGCAACCCTTTTCTCTATGTATGAGGTCAATTTTTTTTTTTGGAGTTAAAATTAACGTAGATATATGACCGAACCTAACCAACCCTACCTAACCTAACCTAACCTATATTTATAGGTAAGGTTAGGTTCGGTAGCCAAAAAAAGCTAGGTTAGGTTAGGTTAGGTAGGTTAGGTAGACGAAAAAACATTAATTCATGAAAACTTGGCTTATTAGGCAAATCGGGCCTTGAATAGTAGGCAGAGAAGTGCGTTCTGGCTATTAGGTACGACATATATATATATATATATATATATATATATATATATATATATATATATATATATATATATATATATATATATATATATATATATATATATATATATATATATGTCATACCTAGTAGCCAGAACTCACTTCTCAGCCTACTATTCAAGGCCCGATTTGCCTAATAAGCCAAGTTTTCCTGAACTAATATATTTACTATAATTTTTTTCTTATGAAATGATAAAGCTACCCTTTTCACTATGTATGAGGTCAATTTTTTTTTATTGGAGTTAAAATTAACGTAGATATATGACCGAACCTAACCAACCCTACCTAACCTAACCTAACCTATATATATAGGTAAGGTTAGGTTAGGTAGCCAAAAAAAGCTAGGTTAGGTTAGGTTAGGTAGGTTAGGTAGACGAAAAAACATTAATTCATGAAAACTTGGCTTATTAGGCAAATCGGGCTTTGCATAGTAGGCTGAGAAGTGAGTTCTGGCTACTAGGTACGACATATATATATATATATATATATATATATATATATATATATATATATATATATATATATATATATATATATATATATATATATATATATATATATATATATAAAACGCTCAACTGTAATGCCAATCCTGACCTCAAAAGTTTCATTGAAGGTTGTAACAGAACCCATGAGCACCACACCAGAATCAAATACCGTTTTGATATTCCAAGAGTATGACTTAATCAAACTAGAAATGCTCTACAAATCAAGGGATCCAGAATGTGGAATGACCTTCCCAATCATGTTAAAGACTGTACCTCTCTCTACCAGTTGAAGATAAAAACTAAGCACTACCTAATAAATTCCCTGTAACCTACCTTACCCCCTATATTGTCAACCCATGTCTGTTATTTGTTAAACATCGCTGTTTGTCGACCTAATTGTATTTGTGCTGTTTTTTTCTGCCATGTTCCCCCCTTTTTTATTTTTATTTGTTCTCAACGCATTTTATACTTTAATGTCAATTAGTATTAAGTTTTAGTCTTTAATGTTTTTCCTGCCCGAAACGCTTTGCGCAATAGTGGCTTTAGGCATTATGTGTACTAGCTATATCTATAAATCTATAAATTTTTGTATAACCTCTTGTATGTATGTACTTTACCTGAATAAACATTTGATTTTTTTTTTTAATTTGACATAGAACCGGAGTGCTTCACCACTCAACATCATATACATTAGTTTATGCGTTGAAAATCTATAAAGAATGTCTTGTAGGAACGTCAACAGAAAACGATGTTACGTTTCAATGTCTATGGGGTAAACTACTGCAAACAGGATGGTATGGTGGTCTACAACCAACTGTAAGATGAGTATGTTGTTGTTGATGATTTAGGGCCGACGACGATGTAGGATGGGTATAGGGTCCACTACCACCTGTTAAGTGGGTAAGGGATCCATACCACTTGTAGGATAGGTTTGGGCCCACAACTGCCCATAGGATGGGTATGGGGACCACTATCATCCAAAGCAGGGGTCTCCAAACTATGGCCCGCGGGCCACATCCGGCCCGCCACATAATTTCATCCGGCCCTCCAAACAAATCCCTGTGTGGTGGCCTTGAAAAAAATATTATCGTACGAATGGCATCGCAGAATTATTCAAAGCTGGGGCTGCTGACTGGTGGCGCTCAACCCGAGTCAGTTTTCCTCTCTCTCGATAGTGTGACGCACAGATACTAATACTGGTAGGTATGTGTTGTGCATTACAACCAATCAGTTGTGTATAACTGTATATTGTGAGGATGGAGGGCGAGTGGGGCTTCGCTGCTTCCGTTTCAGGGAGCACAAACACTGTACAATATTCTTTTCTCTGTACTTTGACAATGCCTTTATCTTAGTTATACAAAATAGCAATAATACTATTGTAGCCAAAAATATTGCATGTTTAAAATAGTTAAAATGGTAACCATTAAGTTTATCAACGAAAGCTGTTGCCATAATATTTACCACTTTATAATAATATGCTATGCTTTTTAACACCACATACAAGCTGTTTTTTTCCTGTAGAATTTATTTCATTTATTTTACCCTTATGTTTTCAGATATGGAAAAGATAAAGAAAAGAAAAGTGGACAGTGAGTGCCGACGGTTCAATGACGAATGGAAGATAAAGTACTTTTTTTGATAGCAAATGATAAAGCTTTATGCATAATATGTAGAGACAGTGTTGCTGTTCTGAAGGAATACAATATTCGTCGGCACTATGAATCTAAACATGGCTCAAGTTATTCTCACATCACAGGAGCAGAACGCACTAAAAAGTTTGAATCATTTCAGCACAGTCTGCATTCTCAACAAGCTGTTTTCAGTAAGAAAAAATCTGAAAATGAAAATTCAACTAGAGCCAGTTACAAAGTTGCCTATGTGTTGGCTAAAAAAGGAAAACCTTTCACTGATGGTAGTATCATAAAAGCGTGTATAGTGGAAGCAGCAGGAGAGGTATGTCCAGAAAACAGTCTCCGTGGTGTAGTGGTAAGACACTCGCCTGGCGTTCCGCGAGCGCTATGTCATGGGTTCGGATCCTGGCCCGGGAGGATTTACTGGGCGCAATTCCTTAACTGTAGCCTCTGTTTAACGCAACAGTAAAATGTTTACTTGGATGAAAAAACGATTCTTCGCGGCAGGGGATCGTATTCCAGGGACCTGCCCGAAACGCTACGCGTACTAGTGGCTGTACAAGAATGTAACAACTCTTGTATATATCTAAAAAAAAAAAAAAAAAAAAAAAAAAAGTAAACCTCTTCAAAATGATAAGTCTTGGGTCAAATACTGTTGCTCGTAGAATTGAAGATTTAGGAGGCGACATAATTCGGCAAATAAAGGAAAAAACAAAAAGATTTTGTTGGTATTCTCTTGCATTGGATGAATCAACTGATCTGTGTGATACTTCTCAGCTCTTAGTATTCATTCGTGGTGTTGATAGTGAATTTAATGTGAGCCAAGAATTAGCATCAGTTCACAGCATGCACACCACAACAACTGGAGAGGACATTTTCAATGAAGTAAGTAAAACTATGACAGAATATAACCTGGAATGGAAACAAGTGCAGTGTGTGACAATTGATGGAGGAAAGAATATGTCTGGGACAAAGAAGGGGTTGGTTGGGCAAATTACAACAGCTTGTGAGGTTGGAGGATTCTCAAAACCCATTTTTCTGCATTGCCTTATCCATCAACAAGCATTGTGCCTAAAATATGTTGATATGTCTTGTGTCATGAAACCTGTTGTTTCTGTGGTTAATTTCATTAGATCTCATGCACTCAACCATCGCCAGTTCCGTGATTTCTTGAAAGAAATTGATGCGAAGTTTGTTAACTTGCCTTATTATACAGCAGTTAGATGGCTTAGTTGTGGAAAGGTTTTGCTGCATTTCTTTGAGCTCAGATTAGAAATTGATTTATTTCTCACGGAGAAAAATAAACCTCAGCCATTATTATCAGAATGTGAATGGATTTGGAAATTGGCATTTTTTGCAGATATGACAGGTCATATGAATAACTTGAATCTGAAATTGCAAGGCAAAACAAATTTGATCAGTGACTACTTTGTTCATGTCAAGGCATTCAGAGCAAAACTTGCGCTACTTGAAGGCCAGGTGAAGGTTAAGAATTTTGCTCATTTTCCATGTTGTGAAAAATTTCATGCAGAAAGTAAAGTTGAATTTCCTTTTTCATTTGCAAATGAAATAATTTCAGATTTGAAAAAACAGTTTCAGAAGCGATTTGCTGACCTTGATGCCAAAGCAAATGAAATCAGGCTCTTTCATAATCCATTTGACTGCAATGCTGAAAATCTTCTAACTCAATTTCAAATGGAAATTATTGATCTCCAGGCAGATGACAGACTGAAAGATAAGTATAGAGAAGGAAATCTGATTGAGTTTTATAAATGCCTGCAGCCAGATCAGTTTCCAAATTTGATAAAGTTTGCTTGTAGTTTTGTGTCCATTTTTGGTTCAACATACTTGTGTGAACAAACTTTTTCCAAAATGAAGTATGTGAAATCTAACTATCGAGCAAATTTGTCGGATGATCACTTGAAATCAATTCTTACAATTGGCTCATCTAATCTGGAACCTGATTTTAATGAAATTTTGAAGTCAAAACGACAGTATCATTCGTCACACTAATTTGGTTGCATAAAACTAAAGGCAGGAATCTATTTAGTTTACCCTGATTTTTTCCAAAAAGATATGTTTTAATTTTTCCATGTTTATACTTTAATATTTGAGGAAATTAAATTACTGGCACTGATTTGTTTATTGTTTTTTTTTTCATTTTTATTCCTCCGGCCCGCATAAATATGGGAAATATATAATGTGGCCCTTACATTGAAAAGTTTGGAGACCCCTGATCCAAAGGATGGGTATGGGGCCCACTACCGCCTACTGGATGGGTATATGGTCCACTACCACCCACGGGATGAGTATGACGTCCACTACTGCTACGAACCCGGATCCAGCGTCCAAGCACGGAGCAGTAACGACCACGCCATCTGTGGGTCAGCTCCCGAAACCCCCGCCAAACGGACGACGACACCTGGTGAGGACGGCGAATACCGGCCACAAGGGCCAGTTTCCAGTCCCGTTCAGCACTCTACACTGCCGCTGCTGACCTCTGGTGAGGTGGTGCTCAGACTACAACGCCATCTATGAAGTGGATGTGTCGGGCATTTGTGTCTGAGCCTGTAAGTGAGGTGTTTTAGCGCCACCAGTTATTGATGACGTGTCTGCTTACAGAGTCGACCTGGGACTGCTGTACTGGGAGTTGAGTCAGTCTACCCGAGGCAGCCGTCTCCAAACCTTGAGCTTTGCTGCAGCAGTTGCGAAGTCGTCCCCCCGGAAGAACACTGTGGTGTGTTAGCCTGCCAGTGGAGTGGCAGTAAAAGGTTTACCCGGGACCGACTGTTGGAGACGATCGTCCACTGGGGTATTGAGGAAGGGAGAGTGATTTGTGGTGTCACACGAGGCTCCTGTCCAGGGTGTTCCCCTTATATCGTCCGTGGAGTGGCCTGACCAGCCTTGCTGTTCCGGAACCTGCCAGCAGACCAGCTGGACGTGTGGTTGACGCCCTCCACGGCGGTGCCCCCAGTGGACCTGTGTTTTGGCTGACCTGTGGCCAGGGTAGGCTCAACTTCGCAGAGAATTCGTTGTGTG
Source organism: Procambarus clarkii (assembly GCF_040958095.1). Lineage (NCBI taxonomy): Eukaryota > Metazoa > Arthropoda > Malacostraca > Decapoda > Cambaridae > Procambarus > Procambarus clarkii. Next base: position 7,810,791 of record NW_027189128.1, on the reverse strand, counting down.
GCCACGGAAGCACCGAGGACTCAGCACCAAGAGCGAGGATCCATAGTCTTCAGCAGAAGACTACAGTGTATTCCCCCTGTGTAATCTTTTTATATATTATTTATTGGTGGTGGTCAATATATTATATTAAGTTTTTGCCTTTATTTCCCTTCCCCTTTAAGTTACTTGCGTCACGGATCACATCCCTTGAAAGCCACTACTGGCTTGGGAACAGATATGTATCTTCCTCTAACAACATCAGAGCAAGAACCCCGTTGCGTCCTGAGAGGGCCGTAACATAATTGGCATCCCCAGCGGGATCCGTCCCCTTGTTAAGTATGTTTGACAGGGGTGGTGAAGTGGCGTAATCCCTGTATATAATTCCCCCTGTGTGACGATTGTGACGTTATACGTCCTGTGCAGTGCTCAAGAGTGACTAAGTGCGATATTGTGCAGTGCGGTGCTCGCTGTGATTAAGCGATTAAGTGCAATATTGAGTAGTGCGGTGCTCAGTGATTCAGTGCAATATTGTAGAGCGAAGGGTTCGCTGTGATTAAGTGCGATATTGCGTAGTGCGGTGCCCGAAGTGATTACGTGCAATATTGGCAAGTGCAGTGTTTGGTGCGATAAAGTGCAATATTGACGTAGAACTGTGCTCGGTGCATTAAGTGTTAACGTGAAAGCAGTGTGTTAAGTGCTAGTTAAGTGTTCCATCTGTGACAATGACAGAGAAAGCTACCATCGATGATCTGGACGATGTTCAGGCTTTTCTGAACAGAGAGGACTGTCTTGCCAGATTAAAGTATCTGAGCAAACCGGAACTTGTACTAGTGAGCGCCTACCTGGAGATCAAGATCCGTGCCAGTGATTCCCGTGTGGAGATCTTGTCCAAGGTTCACCGGCACCTGAAGGCAGAAGAGAAACAGGAAGGCGAGACTCCTAGTACAAAGGAAGGTGAGGAAATAGCTTCCACGGAAAAGGAAGATAAGGGCAGTGACGTTGACAGTGATGCAGGTGAGCTTAATATCAGCTTCCTAACAGTCAAAATGCGCGCCCTAGAAATAAATCGCGAGATATAGTGGAAGAAGTTAGAATTAGAACGAGAATTAAAAGATAAAGAATTGGCGATGAGGCGTTTAGAATTAGAAGAAAGAAAAGAAGAATGAGAAAGAGAAGAGAAACGAGAAAGAGAAAGAGAAGAACGAGAAAGGGAAGAGAAACGAGAAAGAGAAGAACGAGAAAGGGAAGAGAAACGAGAAAGAGAAGAACGAGAAAGAGAAGAATGAGAAAGAGAAGAGAAACGAGAAAGAGAAAGAGAAGAACGAGAAAGAGAAAGAGAAGAACGAGACAGGCAAGAACGACGAGACAGAGAGGAAAGAGAGAGACAACATGAACTAGAAGTATTGTGATTAGGCGGTGGTTGGAGGCCAACATCGGACACCAGCAGTTTCGATCCGGTAAGAAACATCAAAATGGTCCCCAAGTTCAACGAGAGGGAAGTTTCAAAGTTCTTTGCAGCCTTCGAGAAAGTCGCTGCCTCTTTGGAGTGGCCAAGGGAGAATTGGGCCATCATGATACAGTCAGTCTTGACTGGGAAGGCCCAAATCGCCTATTCTACGTTATCCCTTGACGACTCCGGCGATTACGACAAGGTGAAGAAGGTTGTGCTCATGGCGTACCAATTGGTACCTGAGGCATATAGACAGAAGTTTAGAAACCTGAAGAAGACCTCAGAGCACACTTTCACCGAATTCGCCACCATCAAGGAGCGACTTTTTCAAGAATGGTGTGCCTCTCGGAAAGTGGAGACCAAGAAAGACCTCGAGCAGCTGATTCTGCTCGAGGACTTCAAGGATTGTTTGTCTGGAGACCTCAAGACATACTTAGAAGAGCAGCAGGTAGAGACCTTGAGTGCAGCAGCCACAATGGCTGAGAAATACATCCTGACTCATAGGCCGTCTGCTAAGTACGTCCCAAGGAATTACCAACGCCGGTTTGACAGACCTCATGAAGAAGAGGAAAGACCCGTCCCACAAAGTGCTAAGAAGACGCCCCCAAGTAGCCCCCGAAGAACAAGTCCTAGCAGTCCGAAACACCGGAGCCCGAGGAGGAATATGGTGTGCTGGACTTGTGGGCAGAAAGGGCATATAGCTGCTAGGTGCCGAGGCAGAAGAGGTGGCAGCGCACGTAGGGAGGTGATGATGATGAGCTGTGTTACATCACCAGCAGGAAACCAGTCTACGACTACGCAGGAAGAACCCAGATTGTTTTCCACTCACACTTCAGGCGGGTATGTATCGAGTGATCATACTGGTAGATCAGTTGTAGTGCTCAGAGATAGTGGAGCAGCCCAGTCCCTGATCGTGAAGAGCTCGTTACCCGAGGGAGTAAGTGTGGATGGGAGACAAAAGGTTGTCCTGGTTGGGTTTCCAAGGACGCGGTACATCGCCCCCTTAGTGCCAGTACATCTCGACTCGCCTTATTTCAGCGGCACTTGCGAGTTGGCAGTAGTCGATACCCTCCCTGTGGCTGGGATTGACGTGGTACTAGCCAACGACTTGGTGACCGATTGGAGCACCAATCATCCCAAGATAGCGAACGAGTCTACCGGAACAGCACGATCTGAGGTAACAGGCAATTGTAATATCCAGGTAAAGACAGACCCGGATTTGAACATGTTTAATTTGTCCTCTCACCCGCAGATCGACAGTATTCTAACAGTGTCTCCTAATTTTCTCGACAAGGAACATGAGGTTACGATGGCAGAAGTACCTGAGCTAGAAGAGAGGCCTTGTGTGCAGGCACCCACGGATACCAACGAGTCTGGAGCGAAGGCGGATATGTACCTGCGGTATGGCATTGTACAACGTTCATTGAACCGGCCAGAGATTCCCCAGACGTCAGAGGTATGTGAGGTGTGTTCGAAAGGTATAGTGCCCTCTTTGGTCCAAACCAGGCTAATGGATGTAGCCGGCTATGGACATTTCAATCTCAGGAAGCTTATCCCTCAGGTGACCAAATGTTTCCTAGCGATATTTTGTTTTGTGCTCGTATGTGTTCCCAGTGTTCTCAGTAAGGATCAGTGGACGACCCGAAGGATGATGGCTCCCTTGAACATCGCGAAGAGGTCCCAGGGATTGGAGATTTGTACTGCAAGTGTTGCAGTTGAAGAAGGGACCTGGAAGGTAATGGTAGATACAGGAGGTACGCGATACGATAATATGAGTGACTGTTTCCGACAGGTTGACACCCCCCGCGTGATTGCTGAGCCTCAATGCAGCGTTATGCGGAACGTTGGTCGACCTGACGGTGGCAGAGCGAATGCCATCTGCGACGTACGAACAGCCCCGTTGGGACTAGGTGTGGACCTAGTAGAGTATGCTGTAAGTACTGTTTTACCCGCTGTCGCTGTCACTCTGAATTATTAGACCCCTGTATTCCAGATGCCCGACTCCCTGAAGGACCGCCGGATCGGTACCAGAAATGCCGTCGGTGATCAGCCATCATCGGTGCCCCGACACAGGGAAGTGTCGAGTCGCCCCAGATCGTGTCCACACCGATCCTTACTAGAGAGAGGTGAGATAATGCCCCTGCTTCACATCGCAGTGGAGACGTGGAAGATTACGTCAGACAGGACATTGCCTTACATCTGCAAGTTCCCGTTGTGCCGGATTTGTCCAGTAGGACAGTGCTGTGGACGAAACAGCCTCGCCGTTCCAGATTATAAAGCATGTGTGTCCATTTGGAGTTGTGTCGTCGTACTAATTTGGTTTGTGTTTCTCTTTATAGAACCCCAAACCAAATTCTTTTGGTGGGGAGGTGTTACGAACCCGGATCCAGCGTCCGAGCACGGAGCAGTAACGACCACGCCATCTGTGGGTCAGCTCCCGAAACCCCCGCCAAACGGACGACGACACCTGGTGAGGACGGCGAATACCGGCCACAAGGGCCAGTTTCCAGTCCCGTTCAGCACTCTACACCGCCGCTGCTGACCTCTGGTGAGGTGGTGCTCAGACTACAACGCCATCTATGAAGTGGATGTGTCGGGCGTTTGTGTCTGAGCCTGTAAGTGAGGTGTTTTAGCGCCACCAGTTATTGATGACGTGTCTGCTTACAGAGTCGACCTGGGACTGCTGTACTGGGAGTTGAGTCAGTCTACCCGAGGCAGCCGTCTCCAAACCTTGAGCTTTGCTGCAGCAGTTGCGAAGTCGTCCCCCCGGAAGAACACTGTGGTGTGTTAGCCTGCCAGTGGAGTAGCAGTAAAAGGTTTACCCGGGACCGACTGTTGGAGACGATCGTCCACTGGGGTATTGAGGAAGGGAGAGTGATTTGTGGTGTCACACGAGGCTCCTGTCCAGGGTGTTCCCCTTATATCGTCCGTGGAGTGGCCTGACCAGCCTTGCTGTTCCTGAACCTGCCAGCAGACCAGCTGGACGTGTGGTTGACGCCCTCCACGGCGGTGCCCCCAGTGGACCTGTGTTTTGGCTGACCTGTGGCCAGGGTAGGCTCAACTTCGCAGAGAATTCATTGTGTGGCCAAGGAAGCACCGAGGACTCAGCACCAAGAGCGAGGATCCATAGTCTTCAGCAGAAGACTACAGTGTATTCCCCCTGTGTAATCTTTTTATATATTATTTATTGGTGGTGGTCAATATATTATATTAAGTTTTTGCCTTTATTTCCCTTCCCCTTTAAGTTACTTGCGTCACGGATCACATCCCTTGAAAGCCACTACTGGCTTGGGAACGGATATGTATCTTCCTCTAACAACATCAGAGCAAGAACCCCGTTGCGTCCCGAGAGGGCCGTAACAACTACCACCTGCAGGATGGGTATGGGGACTACTACTGCCCACTGGATGGGTATATGTTCCACTTCCACCCACAGGATGTGTGTGGCGTCCACTATACCGCAAACAGAATGGGTATGGGGGTCCACAATCACCCACAGGATGACAATTGTGTCCACTACCGCCCGCAGGATGGGTATGCCTCCATTGCCGGCCACAGGATGAGTATAGAGTACAGTACCGCCACTGGATGGGTATATGGTTAACTACCGCCTACATGATGGGTATATCGTCTCCTACCGCCCACAGGATGGGTATGGGGTTAACTACCACCCATAGGACGCGTATGGGGTTCACTACCGCCCACAGGGTGGGTATTGGGTCCACTACCGCCCACAGGATGGGTATGGCGTCCACTGCCGCCCATATGATAAGTATGATGTCCACTACCGACCACAGGATGGGTATGTTATGTTAGCCTAAGCATTGTTTTACCAATTTGACAGTTAATTTAAGTAACTCGATCAACAACTCTCTTTACTTTGTCATTAGAGTATTTATTTTGGAAACAGGTGTATTTTAGTTACCCCTACTATAGAGAACATATGTCATGGACTCATTCTGTTAATGATAGTTTATTATGCACCCCATACTCATCCTGTGAGTCTTTGTTTACATGCACCCCATACTCACCCTCTGTGTGGTAATGTATTATGCAGCCCATACTCATCTTTTTACCAGTAGTTTGTGCAATCCATACTCATCCTGTGAGTGGTAGTTTATTGTGCACCTCTTACTCATCCTGCACTTCATCTTACTCATCTTCATTGACCTGATAAAGGCCTTTGATACTGTTAATCACGATTACCTCTTATGTAAACTCCATCATTAAGGAATCCGAGGCCATGCACTGGACTATATCCAATCCTATCTTAGTGATAGACACCAATGTGTAGCCATCAATAACATAATCTCTCCCATTCTACCAATAACCGTTGGAGTGCCACAGGGCAGCATCTTGGGACCTCTTCTATTTCTTATATACATTAATGATCTGCCTAATGTCTCTAACATTCTGAAGCCTATTTTGTTTGCTGATGATACTACCCTCATCTACTCCAACCCCAACCCACATACACTAAATGATGTTGTTAATAATGAACTAAAAAAAGTCCACTTATGGATGTCAACCAACAAATTGACACTTAACATAGAAAAGACCTACTACATCCTATTTGGAAGCAAATCTACAAATGCAATTCAGCTTCAGATTGACAATGTAAACATTAGCAATAAAAATGATGGAAAGTTTCTTGGCATATTCCTAGACAAGAGACTCAACTTCAGTACCCACATACAACACATAACTAAGAAAGTCTCTAAAACAGTTGGTATACTCTCCAAAATCAGATATTATGTACCGGACTCTGCTCTCATCTCTCTATATTATGCACTAATCTATCCCTATCTCAACTATGGTATCTGTGCATGGGGATCAACCACTGCAAACCACCTCAAGTCCATCATCACCCAGCAAAAATCTGCTATCAGAATAATATAAAATTCTGCTTTCAGACAACACACAGCCCCCTTGTTTAAGTCCCTAAACATGCTAAACATAATCTCACTCCACAAATTCTCTTGTGTCAACTACGTTTACAAAACCCTGTTCTTAAATGCAAATCCTTGTCTGAAACTCTTCCTGGACCGATGTAATAGGACCCATTATCACCACACCAGAAATAAATATATCTTTGATATCCCCAGAGTTAAACTTAATCTGTGTAAACACTCTATGCAAATAAAGGGACCCAGTTTATGGAACTCACTCCCTACTGAATTGAAAAGCTGTCCAACTTTTACATCATTCAAAATTAATACTAAAAAGTACCTAATTTCATCTTCATAGTTTTTCACTTTTTGCCTTAAAATTGCACTGTATCTATTGCTACCCAATCTCCCAACCTTATGTTCCCAATTTGAACATCTTTACCATTGTGATCATTGCTGTCTTCTTATATGTGCTGCCAATCTGCTGTATGGTGTTTATAAATCTTGTTTATCTGTATCTTTTGCTACCCAGTCTCCCAATCTTTATGTACCCAATCTGAACATCTTTACCATTGTGATCATTGCTGTCTTATATGTGCTGTCAATCTGCTGTATGGTGTCTATTAATCTTGTTTAAATTACTAATCAAGCTGTCAATGTAATCAATCAGAGCTTTAATATAACAATGTGCTTTAATATACTTACTAAGCTCTCTCATCTCATTTTTCTCTTGCACTGTATCTTTATCATTTATCAATTCTGATTGAAATTACCTACTTAAAATTATCTGCTAGATTAAGGACCTGCCCGAAACGCTGCGCGTACTAGTGGCTTTAAAAGAATGTAAATACTGTACTATCCAATGTATTCTCACAAACCCAATGTACCTTCTTGTATATATATAAATAAATAAATAAATAAATAAATAAATAAATAAATACTGGACCCTATACTCATCCTGTTGGCGGCAATGGAGGCATACCCATCCTGTGAGCGGTAGTGGACATAATTTTCATCCTGCGATTATTATGGACCTTCATACCCATTATGTAGGTGGTATAGTGGACGCAACACACATCCTGTGGGCGAAAATAGAACATATACCCATCCAGTGGGCAGTAATGGACCCCATACCCATTCTGCAGTCGGTAGTGGACGCAATACTCATACTGTGGGTGGTAGTGGGCCTTACACCAATCCAGTAGGCGGTAGTGGACCCCATACCTCTGGATGATATTGATCCCCATACCCATCCTACGGGCAGTTGTGGGCCCAAACCCATCCTACAAGTGGTATGGACCTCTTACCCACTTAACAGGTGGTAGTGGACCTTATACCCATCTACATCGTCGTCGCCCCTAAATCAACAACAACAGCATACCCATCCTACAGTTGGTAGTAGACACCATAATATCCTGTTTGCAGTAGTTTACCCCATAGTCATTCAAACTTAATGTCGTTTTCTGTTGACGTTCCTACAATACACTCTTTATAGATTTTCAAAGCACAAACTAGTGTATATGATCTTGATTGGTGACGCACTATTATTCTATTGTGGAGGGAACCACATTCAAAGTGCCCGCCAGAGGGAATATCTCTTATGCTAGGTGCTCCTGTCTGGTGGACAACAATCCTACGCCGTGCGTCTATGCTCCACCCACGCGCATATCCGGAGGACAGAGAGAGAGGGCAGAGAAGAGAACCGGACCCGATCGCAGACACACCTGTTAGTGACGCCTACTGGACGGTGGTTATCCAGCAACACGTATTGTCCAGCTACCATTGGACGTCGCCCATCCTCGCTCCTGAGAAGCCGTCGTAATGCTTCAGCCCGCCCCGTGAAAACTCCAGCTCAAGGTGAGCAACTGTCTTCCCCGTTTGCTACCCATTTCTGTGAATGTTGATTACCACGTAATTGGTCGGCCATAACCCCTAGGCCACCGCCTCCACATTATGTAACAATTTATAGTGCTTATTATAATTTACTGGGAACAACAAATAGTTCTCAAAACAAGACTACGAGCCTTCAATAAGATGTAGCTGAATCTGTAATATTCCAAGAGCATGGACTACAGGAGGCAAATTTCACAACCCATGTGCTACCTGAAAACTACAGTTTTCGTTAAAATTGAACCAATCACGACAATTCTGCTGTCTACGGCGATGGACGGGTACTATCAGACGTAAATTGGTACGTGAGGAAGAGTTAGTGCCTTGAAAAAATATAACTGGGAATATACCACATATGTACTAATTGATAAGTAACATATTGAATATAAGAATTAAGTCAAATATGTGCTGTCGTGTGCGAGAGCAGGTTGATCAATGAAATAGGTCTTGGAGGGACTGGATATGGAAGAGGCTAATGGCAACATTGAGAAGGTTTTCACGCTGGGTGTATACAAGAAGAAAAGGAAACGACTGATAAAGGTAGTGCTCACGAACAAGGCCACAAAAGAGAATATCCTATCCAGGAAGAGTAAACTTATAAGGTTAGGGGGATATGAAGATGTCTTTCTGCAAAGGGACATGACGAGGGAAGAGAGAAGGAAGGCTGCAGAAGGAATGAGGAGACACAAAGAAAGGGGTGAGGATATGGGAGCTACAGAACTCGGCTTACTATCTCCAGGAACCTCAGAAGGGAGTGGGAATCCCCACCACCAGCAGACTAGTACCCACAAGAAGGTTTGCAACAGAAGGCTCCCACCATCCAACCCCACAGCAATCCCCCACCAATCACCTGCACCTCTCCAGACAGTAAAGTCCTTCTTCAGGCCATACCGCCCCCATGTTCCATGACCCCAGGCCCCCCATGCCCTTCTTCTTCTTCTTCCACAACCCCTTCCCCAGGTCCTCCCTGTTCCCGCACCCGATACTCTCCCGTTTCTCCTGCCCATGCCCTTCCCAGTTCCCTCATCTCAAGCACTACTTCGGATCCCACCCACCCCTCCCTCCCCAGGCTCCCCTTCCCTCCCCAACCCCTGGCCTCCTTGTCAACCCACCCAGTGTCCCCTGCATACCCCAACCCATGACCTCCCACCCCATGCACCTCCTGCTTCCCCATCCCATGCCCTAATTAACCCCTAACCCCAGACCTTCTCAGAAACACCACCTAAGACCCTCCTACCCCCCGTGTACCAGACCTTCCTTTTATGTCAGGAGGATAAAACTTTAAAACTTTTTAAGTCAGCATATCAAGGGTCCCACGAGAATGAGAGGCAACTATAAACTAGCGTGACTTGACTTAGTATTCACTCTGAACGATTCAGACATAAGGGAAATCGGTCTTGAAGCCTCCGTGGGTAAGAGTGATCACAGTGTACTGTTGTTTGATTATCTGGTCGAATAAGGGTTAATGTACTCAAGGAAGGGACCAGAAAGCAAGAGGCCGGCATTCCAAAAGGGAAACTATGCGGAGATAAGAAAATTCCTAACTGTTATAGCTTGGGAAACTGAGCTTAGAGGAAAGATGGCTCAAGACATGATGGACTACTTTCCACAGAAGTGTAAGGAGGAAGCAGACAAGTTCGTCCCAGTCCAAAAGGAAAAAATTATAAGATGAAAAATCCATGGTTTAATCAGAGATGTAAATTAGCAAAGCAACTAAGTAAAAGGGAATGGAGAAACTATAGAAACAAGAGAACACTAGAGAGCAGAGAAAGTTACCAGAGCGCTAGGAATGAATACGTCAGGGTGAGAAGAGAGGTAGAGAGGCAATATGAAAATGACAAGACTCAACACAAACTACTGCATAGCCACATCAGGAGAAAAACAACAGTGAACGAACAGGTAATGAAACTGAGGATGAGGGCAGAAAGATTCACTACAAACGACAAGGAAGTGAGCAAAGAACTCAATAAGAAATTCCAGGAGGCCTTTACCTCAGAGCAAGGGGAAGTCCCAAAGATAAGAGAAGGAATATCAAACTATACACCACTAAAGGAGTTTGTGATTACCAGTGGGGAGGTGAGGAAGCATCTGCTAGATTTGGATGTGACAACAATAATAATAATAATAATAATTTTTATTTAGGTAAAGGTACATACATAAAGAGATTTTACAAAGTTTGTTGGCTTTATAGATAGAGCTAGTACATACAATGCCTAAAGCCACTATTACGCAAAGCGTTTCGGGCAAACAACAACTATAGACCAGATGGAATCTCACCATGGATTCTAAAGGAAGGAGCAGAAGCTCTGTGCCTGCCATTCTCAATGGTGTACAACAAACCACAGGTAACAGGTGAACTGCCAAAAATTTGGAAGACGTCCAAAGTAGCCTCAATATACAAGAAGGGTGCTTGGCAGGTGGCACTGAACTATAGGCCAGTATCCCTAACTTGCATTCCATGAAAGATGATGAAGAAGATTGTGTGAAAAAAGCTAGTAGAACATCTGGAGCAAAAGAACTTTGTAACACAACATCAGCATGGGTTCAGAGATGTCAAATCATGCCTAACATGTTTAATTGAATTATAGGGCCAGGCAACAAAAATTAGGCAAGCGAGAGAGAGAGAGAGAGGGCTGGGCAGACTGCATATTTCTGGACTGCCAGAAAGCCTTTGACACAGTACCACATAAGAGACTAGTGCACAAACTGGAGATACAGGCAGGAGTGAAAGGGAAGGTACTCTACTGGATAAGGGAGTACCTAAGCAACAGGACACAGCGAGTCACAAGCAACAGAGTCACTGTGAAGGGTAAGGCCTCGGAGTGGCGAGGAGTCACCAGTGGAGTCCCACAGGGATCAGTCCTTGGACCTATACTGTTTCTGATATACGTAATTGATCTCCCAGAAGGAATAGAATCGTTCCTCTCCTTGTCTGCTGATGATGCAAAACTTGTGAGGAGGATCATGACAGAGGAAGATAGTATGAGAATGCAAGATGACCTAGACAAACTGGAAGAATGGTCCAACAAATGGCTACTTAAGTTCAACCCAAGTAAATGTAAGGTAATGAAACTAGGAGGAGGAAATAGGAGGCCAGACACTGGATACTGAATGAAGTCCTTCACGAAACAGAGAAAAAGATCTAGGAGTTGATATCACGCCAAACCTGTCTCCTGAAACCAACATCAAAAGAATAACATCAAAAGACAATAACATTAATATTACTACGTTTTAATAAAAATTAACTCAAGATTACTAAAGTATTGGTTAGTAGATTATAATACATAGTACAAGAATAGTTTCTTAAAGTACTAAGTGTTAGTATATAAGTGTTGGAAATTTCCAACATAACTCTGGGGCGAGAAATTACATGTCACAGTTCATGGTTAAGTACTGACGTGCCTATTACTCTTCCCTGAAGTTATATTCATTATGTTAGTAAGTTAGTACATTAGTATGTACATAACGGATGTTCGGTATCTGTGAAACATATGTGACAATATGTCTTTATGGGAACATAAATCAGTATTTAGATATTAAACATTAGGTCATCTAAAGTCAAGAAATCTACAGCAAATTCAACGATCAGTGTCACAATGACTTGTACTGGTTAAGTGACTTGGTCATTGAATCATTGCTGCAGACTCAGGAAATCTCCTTAACATCAGAAAGCCGTCATCTGTAATTATACAGAATCATTGTACTGTTTGAGTTTCAATTTGCATTGTTTAGCTGCCCTTCTAGATGGACGAGTGCTCATGTTAGTAGAATTACTGTCTTCTGGAACTTGTGGGGTATTTACATCGGAAGAACTCTCATGTTCAGCTAATTCCAGAGGAACTAATTTCTCTAGAGTTTTTAGAGTGACGACACTGGACCCTAACTATTCTTAATACACCATGGTGATCAGGATGAACAGCAAAAATTTTGCCTATAGGCCAATCTGACCTTGGTCCATCACTATCAACTAATACAAGATCACCGGGTATTAAGTTAACTTTATTTTATGGGTTTGCAGCTCCATACTGGTACTCTCCCAGAGCAGTGAGATATTCACGAGTGCACACTTCATTCCACCTGCCTATCACTCCAGAAAGATGTTTGTAACTGTCCACCTAGTCGTTCCTTCCGACACATGAGGGGTCTTCTGGATCCTCATCCTCCAGAGGTCAAAGAACTCAGAAGACTACCATGAATCAGATGAGAGGGACTCGGGGGTTCTCTCTGGGAGAAGTCATCTGAAAGATAGGTTAAGGGTCGATTGTTGACTCGTGCCTTTATTTCCGTGACAATGGTTTGTAACTCGGCGAGGCTAATCTTCTGTCGATGTAAAGATTTTCTTAAGTATTTCTTCACAGTGCCTACCTGGTTGATGGGGTTCTGGGAGTTCTTCTACTCTCCAAACCCAGCCCGAGGCCAGGTTTGACTTGTGAGAGTTTGGTCCACTAGGCTGTTGCTTGGAGCGGCCCGCAGGCCCACATACCCACCACAGTTGTTCCGGCAATATTTCTTATGCTTGCTGGGAGGACGTTGAACAACCGCAGACCTCTGATGTTTATACAGTGTTCTCTGATTGTGCCTATGGCACCTCTGCTCTTCACTGGTTCTATTCTGCATTTTCTTCCATATCGTTCACTCCAGTACATTGTTATTTTACTGTGTAGATTTGGTACTTGGCCCTCCAGTATCTTCCAGGTGTATATTATTTGATATCTCTCTCGTCTTCTCTCTAGTGAGTACATTTGGAGGGCTTTGAGACGATCCCAATAATTTAGGTGCTTTATTGCGTCTATGCGTGCCGTATATGTTCTCTGTATTCCCTCTATTTCAGCAATCTCTCCTGCTCTGAAGGGGGAAGTGAGTACTGAGCAGTACTCAAGACGGGACAACACAAGTGACTTGAAGAATACAACCATTGTGATGGGATCCCTGGATTTGAAAGTTCTCGTAATCCATCCTATCATTTTTCTGGCTGTCGCAATATTTGCTTGGTTATGCTCCTTAAACGTTTGGTCGTCAGACATTATTATTCCCAAATCCTTTACATGGTGTTTTCCTACTATGGGTACATTTGATTGTGTTTTGTACTCTGTATTATGTTTAAGGTCCTCATTTTTACCGTACCTGAGTACCTGGAATTTATCACTGTTAAACATCATGTTATTTTCTGATGCCCAGTCGAAAACTTTATTAATATCAGCTTGAAGTTTTTCAGTGTTTTCAGCCAAGATAATTTTCATACTGATTTTTGTGTCATCTGCAAAGAATGATACGAAGCTGTGACTTGTATTTTTGTCTATATCTGATATGAGAATAAGGAAAGCAGCGGTGCAAGGACTGTCCCCTGAGGTACAGAGCTTGTAACTGCACTTGGACTAGATTTTATATGGTTGACCGTTATTCGCTGAGTCCTGTTTGACAGAAAACTGAGTATCCAGCGTCCTACTTTACCGGTTATTCCCATTGACTTCATTTTGTGTGCTATCACGATATGGTCACATTTATCGAAAGCCTTTGAGAAGTCCGTGTATATCACATCAGCATTCTGTTTTTCTTCTAATGCCTCAATGACTTTGTCGTAGTGCTCAAGTAGCTGTGAGAGGAACGATCTTCCCGCTCGAAATCCAAGTTGGCCTGGGTTGTGAAGGTCATTGGTCACCATGAAATTGGTGACCTGACTCCTAATCACTCTCTCAAATACTTTTATGATGTGCGATGTTAATGCAACTGGTCTACAATGCTTTGCTCCCTCCCTTGTGTAGAGGAGCTATGTCTGCTACTTTAAGTGCAACTGGTATCTCCCCCATGTCCAAGCTCTTCCTCCACACTATGCTGAGTGCCTGTGCTACCGGCACTTTGCATTTCTTTATAAATATTGAATTCCATGAGTCTGGACCTGGGGCCGAGTGCATGGGGATGTTTTCAATTTCTCTTTCAAAATTGCGCTCGTGTTGATATAAATTATATTTACAGGGGTTTGAATATCCCGCATAAAGAAATTGTCTGGATCTTCCACTTTCATGTTGTTTATTGGAGTGCTAAACATGTCCTCATACTGCTTTTTTAGGATTTCACTAATTTCTTTGTCATCCTCCGTGTATGAACCTTCACTTGTACGAATAGGTCCAATACTGGCAGTGGTTTTTCCTTTTGATTTCGCATATGTGAAGAAGTATTTTGGATTTTTCTTTATTTCCTGAATTGCTTTCTGTTCTAACTGCCTTTCTTCAGTTTCATATGAGTGTTTCAATTTCCGCTCGATTTCTTCAATCTCCCTATTTAAATTATTCCTTCTTTGACATGAAATTCGTGTCTGCATAAGCAGTTCCGTTATTTTTTTTCCTGCGTTTATAGTGTCGTCTGCGTTCTCTTTCTACGTTAGATCTCTTTCTGGCTTTCCTCAAAGGAACATGTTTCAGACAGACTTGATACGCTTCCGAAGTCAGTTTATCTATTCCTTCTGTAGGACTTGTATTACTTACAACAGTTCCCCATGGAATGTTTGTAAGTTCCCTGTTTATTATCTCCCAGTCTATCCTTTTATTATTAAAATTTAATTTACTGAATAGCCCCTCTCGCTTTATCAACGTTTTAAGTCTATTCTGAGTATTGATGGTCGTTTGCACTTCAATGAGCTTGTGATCTGAATATGTGGTATCTGATATCGTAATGTCTCTGATATGTCTTCATTGTTCGTAAAGACCAGATCTAAAAAGAACGCCTACCATGCGTTCATATAATCCTCCCTGCCACGTTGCTCGAGGAGGTATAAGTTTCCAGTGGCATTGTCTTTGCTTTAAGACTGCACTTACCTCTGGATGAGTTGTGGCTTCTGTTTGGGCCACTGACCAACCATTTGGGTCCTTTAAACCACGTCTCGATTTTAACTAATTGTTTCAAGGTTAATTAATCCTCTTGATAGGTAGTCAGCTGGATTGTCCTTGGTGGGGACATGCCTCAATTTATAATTAGTTGACAGCTCTCGAATTTCCCTAACACAATTACTAACACAGGGAGTTTTTTTATTATTTTTTTACCCATTGTAGGATTGCCTTGTTGTCTGACCACACTACTATCTCACCAAAGTGAATATTATTGAGTGTCTTGGGCAGGCAATGAGCTAATCGTACACCTACTAACAAAGCTGTTAATTCTATTTGGGGTAGTGACCTCTTCATAACTGGGGCCACTCTAGCCATAGAAGTAAGTAAAATAGATTGCTTGGTGTTTACTAAATAGCCTACTGCGCCATATGCTTTGCATGAGGCATCACAATCACGTACAAATTTGTGGGTAAATTTAGTTCTAAAGCATTATGAGGAAATTTTAGAATACCAAGTTTATTGAAATCCATCGTTAGTTGCTGCCATTTATCTTTCAGATCATTATCTGCTATCAGAATAATATCAAATTCTGCTTTCAGACAACACACAGCCCCCTTGTTTAACTCCCTAAACATGCTAAACATAATCTCACTCCACAAATTCTCTTGTGTCAACTACATTTACAAAACCCTGTTCTTAAATGCAAATCCTTGTCTGAAACTCTTCCTGGACAGATGTAATAGAACCCATTATCACCACACCAGAAATAAATATCTCTTCGATATCCCCAGAGTTAAACTTAATTTGTGTAAACACTCTATGCAAATAAAGGGACCCAGTTTATGGAACTCACTCCCTACTGAATTGAAAAGCTGTTCAACTTTTACATCATTCAAAATTAATACTAAAAAGTACCTAATTTCATCTTCATAGTTTCTCTTTTTGCCTTAAAATTGCACTGTATCTATTGCTACCCAATCTCCCAACCTTTTTGTTCCCAATTTGAACATCTTAACCATTGTGATCATTGCTGTTTTCTTATATGTGCTGCCATTCTATTGTATGGTGTTTATAAATCTTGTTTATCTGTATCTTTTGCTACCCAGTCTCCCAATCTTTATGTACCCATTCTGAACATCTTTACCATTGTGATCATTGCTGTCTTATATGTGCTGTCAATCTGCTGTATGGTGTCTATTAATCTTGTTTAAATTACTAATCAAGCTGTCAATGTAATCAATCAGAGCTTTAATATAACAATGTGCTTTAATATACTTACTTATCTCTCTCATCTCATTTTTCTCTTGTAATGTATCTTTATCATTTATCAATTCTGATTGAAATTACCTACTTAAAATTATCTGCTAGATTAAGGACCTGCCCGAAACGCTGCGCGTACTAGTGGCTTTACAAGAATGTAATTACTGTACTATCCAATGTATTCTCACAAACCCAATGTACCTTCTTGTATATATATAAATAAAATAAAATAAAATAAAAATTAGGTAACGGATCATCCCAACCCATGTTAGTTTGCCAGCACTCCTGCATTAGGAGTTTACCCTTAATTAAAATAGGGCTAAGTAAGCCTAAATGATCAAATGGTTTACTGATATACGAGAGTAATTTTCTCATGGTTAAGGGAGAAGTATTAGTTTCCACAGACCAGACTTAATATTTAGTTTGTCAGTGGAAGTATTCCATTCCAAGCCAAGAACTTTCAAATTATAAGGCACTTTGTACCCTGGAAATTCACTTTCTATTAGCTGATTCAGCTGTTGATCATTTGATGCCCATGGTTGTAGAGGCATATTGGCTCCCAGTAACTCGCGGTTAGCCTCATGATAAATTTAAATTTATTTGGTTTTATTATTAGTCGTTCCCTGGAAGTTATTAACAAATAAGTTGTTACTAATTTCAGTCTTGTATGGACTATCAGATTTCTTCAAATGGATGTCCAAGGTTGCTTGGAGTACAAATGGTGAAGAAGTAGCAGCGAATAAGACCGAGGCGAACGTATAGATGACGATTTCATTATTATGATCATTAGGATCATTCATCCAGAGAAATGTTGTAAAATTACGATCTTCCTCTTGTAGACCTACTCTTAATTACAAATTTCGGCTGTATAGGTGTAAGTTCTTAATCGAAACCATAATAGTACGTCATTGAGTTAGACTCTGGCCAGTTTGTAGGGAATCATTGAGTGATGCATTATTTGCTTTTACTTTGGCACTACAATTAAATGCAATTCTAATAGGTGCAGTAGCCGAATCTTTCAAGATGGCATGATGAGGCAAATAATGCCCTAGTTTGGTATCATCATGTTCAACAACCTCAATAAATTTGTTTGCAAGCTGTTGTTGTATCAACTCGTGATACAGTTGTAATTTATCTGGTTGTTTATTCAATCTAGCTATCTGTGAATTTAATTGATTTACTGCCATGAAGTGATTAATGGGTAGCTGTGGGTGATTGAGCTTCCATGGCAATGTAACCCAATATTAGTTATCTTTATAGATGACTGAGCTAAGATACTGTTGATAAGTTCAAGTATCATCTGGACTTGGTTGTTCAGGGACAATGCTTAAGGTATCTAAATCCCATAATTTATACACAGGGGAATCAGAGTTATCCTCAGCCATGTCTCTGAATTATAGTGGTGATTGTTCCAAGGCTAGTCATGCAACTATTATTGAATTATTATGTTGATCAATTATAAGTGTTGATTTTTTCTGGGGTAGCACCAGTCCCGTAAGCAATTTGCCTTCAGCTGACAGCAACAAATTCATTCTGCATTGCCTGGAGCATCCAGTAATAAATCGATAATAATAATCTGCCCCTACAAGTATACCAACATCGGTGAGGCGGTCAGAATTTATTTTATAATCAGCCAACTTCACACCACAATGTTTAAGAAGCTTGGCTGTATTCCGTAGATCAGATTCAAATTGGTCAGATGGGATTTTGTCAACAACTATAGCTTATACTGGGCTAGCATAGCCTCCCAGGCGTACCAAAATTCTCACAATCTTGTAGTCTTGAGGTCCGGTGTCAGTAAAAAGATCCGGAGATATTAAATTTCACTTGACACAAAGTTTTCAATTTCAACTGATCATTCAGTTGTTGGGTAATAAAAGTTTTTTGAGAACCTTAGTCAAGAAAACCACGGGTGGTGATTTTGGATTTCTTATTAGTTAACCTTAGCTGAGCTGTAAGTAACGTAGTAATATTGTCTGTCTTGATAGCAAGTACATTCACTTCTTAATGTACTTTGCAATATTGCACAGTGGTGGAGTTACTAATATCCTCATTAAGATTGGGTGACCTCTGTTGGGTTTCTCCACACAGTATGTAATGATGTCGACCATTGTGGCACTTGTTGTACACATGTAGGGCTATGGTACAGTTATTAGGGTCATGAGGACCCATGCATTTTGTGAATCTGAGTAATTCTTGAAGACGATTAATTCTGGAATTACAATCTGAGTAGGTACTGCATTTATAGGTTAAATGTTTCTTATGACAGAACAAACATTTTTTCTCTCTTGTAGAATTAGTTGTCTTAGCAGGCGTATTAACTACAGTTTCAGAGGGAGTTATAGTCTACCTACCAATATTAGTTCTCTTACTTCTTAAAGTGGGAGTAGTTGATTTAATTTGGTTTTGTTTAACTTAACCGAAGTCAATTTTGTCTTACTGAATTCTCAGTATTAGGTTGTTTGAGTTCAGATTTAATTTTATCATGTGCCTTTTGCGTAGTGACAGTGATTCTCATTCCCTCAAATATCTGATCAAGAGAAAATATGTCTATCTTGAATTGAGAGCAGAATTCTGCTAAAATGTTATGAGAAAGTTTCCTCTAGCAGGAGTAATTTTAGTTCGGCAATTCAGCAACGTTTATATTAAAATATATAAAGTAAATATATAAAGTAAGAATTAACAGTAACAATTCCAAGTCCGAGGACTAGATTTAACTTAAAAGGTACACCCGTAGTAAGTATGAGACCTTAGCCTATAGTGACATGGAAACTAATTCTGCAGAAACCTAAAGGTTAACTGGTACTAGAATTAAGGCCGAGTGCAAATGTGTAGTAATTATATAACACTAGGATATAACAGGCAGGACACAAAGAATAACTAATAAGTGAGAGACCACATAACACGTAATGTACCCGGCCAAGAGGCCGTAAAAGACCTAATGGATAAGGAGAAGGGGTGTGACTACAAGTAGGGCTTACTAGCACCTAGACAATTCGGAAGCTGATACATTTACTTTAGTACCTAAGGCTTTCACAAGAGACTCTACTTCCAAACTGAAGTATTGAAGGGAGTCTGTTCTGTTACTGGGTGAACATATATCCACTAATTGATAAAATAAGTTAGCTACACTTTATTCTTTGTTGCTGTAATTAACCTCCAACAATTGTATAGTTACATCATAATTGTTATCTACAAGTGATAAATTAGCTATTACCTTCTTAGCTTTCCCTTTGAGGAGACTTTGTAGGTAAGAACATTTAGTTACCTTATCTATAGAGGTTCTAGAATGAATTTGTGTATTAAATGATGTCCAAAATGTATCCAAATTTCCTTTAGCCAGTCCAGCAAATGTGGGCAAGTTCAAAGAAGGTAAATGTGCCTATGCTTGTACAGTACTGGGTTGAGATACAGTAACGTTAGTAGACACTTTATGTTTTTCTACTAATTCAAGAAGAAGATTAAATTGGTTTTGGGTGTCATCTTTATATTGAGATGTTTTTCCTATAGTTTGGTCGATTTCATCAGAGTCAGTGTCACTGTCATTTAATACACTGATATAAGACTCAATCATAGTCTTAATTTGTTCGAATTTGAGATCAGCTACTCTCAGAGATATTTCCAACTGATGGTAATCAACTGGGGTTACCTTAGGTAGGTATTCTGACTTATTAAGCAATCGGGTTAAATGACCTTTAAGGCAACTAGGGATCTCTTTATTTTTTCGGGAGTAACCATGGTGACCTTATATTCAAGCTTAGTATGGCTTGAGTAATTGTTACTGATACAACTTGGATACTTGTTCATTAGTTGTTAGTATCGTGATGATAGCCTAATATTTCTTGATTACGCTGTGTGCTACCTCTTCTGGAGGTTAGCTTACCTACCTAATAGTAAATGGCTAAGATTTGAGTAATACTTAAATGCCACTACAGTATTACGGCTGGCTAGATCTTCATTATCACCATCGGTTGGTATAGTGACACCTAGTAGCACTGAAAGATGTACACAGTAAATAATAAAGGATTACATAATTAATGTAAAATAATAAATCCCACCCTGTTCAGGGTTCGCACAACATTGAATAGCAATGAATTAGTACTTTCTAACAGTACTAGCTAGAAATAAATCCTACCTAATAGAGTAGCTAAATATTTTAGGCTAGAGTTGGACATACCTTAGTACAATTCCATTCTAAAATCCTACTCCTTTGGGTTGGCATAAAATACAATAATATAATAAATGTGAAGTGCAAAATATTGGAATATATATCAGTGCTGTATTTTCTTTTATTTTTTGTAGTTTTGATATCTAATATACACTTAGAAAAAATTTGTGTAAAAAAATGGAAATATGTTCAGTTTATGTTGACTTGCTAGCCACAACCACCTATGGTGGTTATTGATGTAAATAATGAGAAATAATGGGGTTAGGCTATAACATATGGGTGGCGGTCTATTGACAGCCGTAAATAACAATGCATATATGTATATAGCCCAATACCTGATAATACTACTTTATTAATAGTATACTATAATCGCGTTAGTAATTAATTCTACTGTATCAAGTTTATCGAGAAGAACCAAAAAGAATGTTGGGAAATCTGACTATAGAATAATGAAAATAATTCTAATAAAATTCGAAGGACCATTCTTAAACAAGAAAAACTAGAGAACCAGTGCCTATGGATCTCTCGATTAAATATAAATAAAATCTAATACATCATAATGAATGAACTGTAAAATTAAACAGAATACAGAGCCGATCCCACTACAACAGACTTTAGGGGGGTAATTTTGTAAAATATTTAATATGCAGTACATCAACCTCTCTGCCGACCAAGCAGGAGCCGCTGCGACACACAAAGATACAAGTCAGCCAAGTACAGGGAATTAGATCATCAGTACAACTTCGTTCAAATAGGGTCTGAGACCCTAGGCCCAAGGGGAGAGAGTGCAACAAGGTTTCTTAAGGATCTTGGTTCCAAACTCATTGACACTACATGAGACCCTAGAGTAGCAAGTTTTCTCTTTCAGCGCCTCAGTGTTGCGATCCAAAGGGCGAGTGCCCGCTGCATCCTCGGTTCCTGCCTGGTATCGGAGGAATTCAAGAAAATCTACAGCCTCTAGGAAGTGAACTTTTCCTTGTGTCTTCTCAATGTTCACTTTTTGTATAAAATCAGATTTGTAACTGTAAAACCTTGCATAATAGAGTGTACACCCAAATAAAAAGGGGGGTGGTAGGAGAAGCGAACACTCATACGTATTCAGAGTTAAATGGCAAGTTTTCTCTGAATGCTCTGTGTTCCCTTTTAGGGCTGTGGGTCCCTATAATTGCACCAGAGGTGAAACCCCCTCTATAATATGCAGTATTATAACATAACTGGCATAATTGGCAATCCCCTCACAGTGTTTAAGAGAGAACTGGATAAGCACCTCCAAAGGATACCTGATCAACCAGGCTGTGACTCATTCGTCAGGCTGCGAGCAGCCGCGTCCAACAGCGTTGTTGATCAGTCCAGTAACCAGGAGGGCTGGTCCTCGACCGGGCCGCGGGGATGCTAAGCCCCGGAAGCACCTCAAGGTAAGGTATATATAATATAATCGAATCATATAATATTCATTCGTTAGATTTAGATAATGATCTATCTACTTAGAAAAACATTGACAGCTAAACTGTTTGTAGAGATAGTAGCATGTGTCCCCAAAACTCGCCACATAAACTTGTCTCAAAAGGCTACCTTGGGAACACATGATCGAGGTGGCGACTTATTGTCCTTCTTGCCAGTAATACCCGAGCTGAAAGACGAGCAGCATGTAAATACCATCTAAACAATAATTATACCACACATATTCTCGAAATTTAGTGTGGGGATGCGCTGAGATGTTGAAAGTAAATGATGAAGCTGTCACGTAGTCCTGGCGTCTATAGGAGCACGGATGGCGTGATTTTGAGACGATGAAAATGGCAAGCTTCAGGACACTCTTGATATTAATGGTGTCTCTCTGTCGACTCGCTCACGCATGCGCTCTAGCACGTAATGTTTGAACTCTGTCAAGACCTTATATAGTTCGTCCATCTTCCCAAGATAATGGAGACAAGGTTTATTATAAATTTTACGATGTTAATTTGTCTTACATGACAACAAATATGTTCTCGCTGTGCAAAAAAAATTAAATGAATCCGTGTTCATATGGGTGAGAATATACAGAGTAGAAATTCGTTATTCAAGTATTCACTGGAATAGCAGGATTTAGCTGTATTGAATATTTCCATCAAATAATAATTTATGGATTAATCGACTATAAATCTATGATTAGCTAATAATTCTTATTAAGGAATGCTGAAGTAAAGTGAATTTAATGCAATTCACGTAAGGGTAAACATTTTCCCCCAGCTGTGTGGGTTGATGCAACAGTCCGCCATAATTTCTAGGGAAAATGAGTTATTACTATGCTTTAATAAAATGAACTCAAGATTACTAAACTATTGGTTAGTAGAGTTAGTGGATTATACTACATAGTACAAGAATAGTTTCTTAAAGTACTAAGTGTTAATAAATAAGTGTTGGAAATTTCCAACACAGAGGTATGCCACTAGGCTAGTGCCAGAACTAAGAGGCATGAGTTATAAGGAAAGGCTGCGTGAACTGCACCTCATGTCGCTGAAAGATAGAAGAGCTCGGGAAGACATGATCACCATATACAAAATTCTCAGCGGAATCGACAGGGGTAGACATAGATGTATTATTCAACACAGGTGGTACACGTGCACGGGGATACAGGTTGAAGCTGAGTACCCAAATGTGTCACAGAGACATTAGAATTAACTCTACACTGTCAGAGTAGTTAGTAGATGGAATGCAATAGGAATTGGAGGCTGACGCCATATACAGTTTCAAATATAGATATGATAGAGCCCAGTAGGCTTAGGAATCTGTACATCAGTTGATTGACGGTTGAGAGGTAGGACCAAAGAGCCAAAGCTCAACCCACACAAGCACAACTAATGAGTGCTTGGGGGCTTACTAGTACTCACCTAGTACAACTAGTTGTACTAGGTGAGTACACTCACACACACACACACCACATTTACGTACCAGTGAGCCCAAAACATAGTTTTTGGTCATATGAAGGGTACAGCAACGCAATGATAACGCAACATAGTGAATTCTTATAACGTTGGATAAGAAAAAAAATTGAAAAAGAACGAGACTGTGGCAAGACGGTGGCACCAAAGGCCTGAGAAGGGAAGAGCTTGGACCACCACGTGGGAGGACCTCTGGCGGGGACGTCAACAATTAAGGCGGACATCGCTTCTTAAATCACCTAATTGTGCTGTGGGATGCTTACTCGGAGGTGAGTGCCTCTCAAAGTCAGTCATACAAGGTGTACAGTGTTTTTTAAATAGTAATTAGCTTTGAACATAAGTTAATTAAAATAGGAAAAAGAAGCTCAAGAGCCTCAGCTTGGTACTAGTTTCTCACACCTGTGTGTTACATTACACTGCCACTGACTAGACCTACACCCCCCCCTCTCCTCACCATAACACGCCAGTGTAAACATACACACACGCGCAAACCAGCCTACCGCCAACCTCACCTCTCACCCCAGGGACTGACCCTCCATACCTCACCCACCTGATTGCCCTCCTTCCTCTCTGCCTACTTCCCTCTCTCCCTCACTCACCCTCCCTTTCACTCCCCTTCACTCCTCCTCTCCCTTTCACTCCCTCTCTCCACCAGTTAACCCCCCCACCGTGCCACCCACACAATAAACACACACACACACACAAACATACACACACACACACACACACACACACACACACACACACACACACACACACACACACACACACACACACACATACACACACACACACACACACACACGCACGCACACAAAGACACACACGGACACACACACACACGCACACACAGACACACACACAGACAGACACACACACACATACACACACACACACACACACACACACTGCTTGTGAGAAGAGCAGCTGAGAAACGGTATGAAAATGATATAGCTAATAAAGCCAAGACCGAACCAAAGCTACTACACAGTCACATCAGGAGGATGACAACAGCGAAGGAACAGGTGATGAAACTTAGGGTGGGCGAGGACAGGTACACAGGGAATGACAAAGAGGTGTGTGAAGAACTCAACAAAAGGTTCCAGGAGGTCTTTACAATAGAACAGGGAGATGTCGCGGCGCTAGAAGAGGTGGCAGGTGACCTTGGATAGGTTCGAAATTACAAGAGATGAGGTCAAGAAGCACCTATTGGAGCTGGATGTGAGAAAAGCTGTTGGGCCGGATGGAATCTCGCCATGGGTATTGAAAGAGTGTGCAGGAGCACTTTGCCTACCACTCTCCATAGTGTATAGTAGGTCACTGGAAACGGGGGACCTACCAGAAATATGGAAGACTGCTAATGTAGTACCAATATACAAAAAGGGTGACAGACAAGAGGCACTGAACTACAGGCCAGTGTCCTTAACTTGTATACCATGCAAGGTGATGGAGAAGATTGTGAGAAAAAACCTAGTAACACATCTGGAGAGAAGAGACTTCGTGACAACCCATCAACATGGGTTCAGGGAGGGTAAATCTTGCCTTACAGGCTTGATAGAATTCTACGATCAGGTGACAAAGATTAAACAAGAAAGAGAAGGGTGGGCGGACTGCAGTTTTTTGGACTGTCGGAAAGCCTTTGACACAGTACCCCATAAAAGGTTGATGCTTAAGCTGGAGAAACAGGCAGGAGTAACTGGTAGGGCGCTCCAGTGGATAAGGGAGTACCTAAACAATAGGAAGCAGAGAGTTACAGTGAGGGGTGAGACCTCAGACTGGCGTGAAGTCACCAGTGGAGTCCCACAGGGCTCTGTACTTGGACCTAACCTGTTTCTGATATACGTAAATGATCTCCCAGAGGGTATAGACTCATTCCTCTCAATGTTTGCTGACGACGCCAAAATTATGAGAAGGATTAAGACAGAGGAGGACAGCTTGAGGCTTCAAGAAGACCTGGACAAGCTGCAGGAATGGTCGAACAAATGGCTGTTAGAGTTTAATCCAAGCAAATGTAATGTAATGAAGATAGGGGTAGGAAGCAGGAGACCAGATACAAGGTATCACTTGGGAGATGAAATACTTCGAGAGTCCGAGAGAGAGAAAGACCTGGGGGTTGATATCACGCCAGACCTGTCCCCTGAAGCTCATATCAAGAGGATAACAGCAGCAGCATATGCCAGGTTGGCTAACATAAGAACGGCCTTTAGATACTTGTGTAAGGAATCTTTCAGAACATTATATACCACATATGTCAGACCAATCCTGGAGTATGTGGCACCAGCATGGAGTCCATATCTAGTCAAGCATAAGACTAAAATGGAAAAGGTTCAAAGGTTTGCCACCAGACTAGTACCCGAGCTGAGAGGTATGAGCTACGAGGAGAGACTACGGGAATTAAACCTCACTTCGTTGGAAGACAGAAGAGTTAGGGGGGACATGATCACCACATTCAAGATCCTCAAGGGTATCGACAGGGTTGATAAAGACAGGCTGTTTAACACAAGGGGCACACGCACTAGGGGACACAGGTGGAAACTGAGTGCCCAAATGAGCCACCGAGATATTAGAAAGAACTTTTTTAGTGTCAGAGTTGTTGACAAATGGAATGCATTAGGCAGTGATGTGGTGGAGGCTGACTCCATACACAGTTTTAAGTGTAGATATGACAGAGCCCAATAGGCTCAGGATCCTGTACACCTGTTGATTGACAGTTGAGAGGCGGGACCAAAGAGCCAGAGCTCAACCCCCACAAGCACAACTAGGTGAGTACAACTAGGTGAGTACACACACACACACACATCTATTGGAGCTGGATGTGAGAAAAGCTGTTGGGCCGGATGGAATCTCGCCATGGGTATTGAAAGAGTGTGCAGGAGCACTTTGCCTACCACTCTCCATAGTGTATAGTAGGTCACTGGAAACGGGGGACCTACCAGAAATATGGAAGACTGCTAATGTAGTACCAATATACAAAATATTAAATGCAGTGTTCCCACAGGACTATTATGTTATGCGGAAAGAGAGGGAAGGAAGAGGTGGGGGTGGTGTAGCTCTGCTGGTAAGAAAAGGCTGGGATTTTGAGGAGATGGATATTCAGGGCTGTGAAGGTTTCAGTGACTACATAGCAGGTACTGTAACAAATGGAGGGAAAAAAATTATAGTCGCAGTCATATATAATCCACCACCAAATGACAGAAGACCTAGACAGGAATATGATAGAAACAACATGGCCACCATTAACATAATAGAAAGAGCAGCTTCTGTTGCTAGCAGGAATGGATCTGGACTACTAATTATGGGAGACTTCAACCATGGGAAGATAGATTGGAAGAACAGAGACCCGCATGGAGGACCAGAAACATGGAGAGCTAAGTTGCTGGACGTGGCAACAAGAAACTTTCTAAGCCAGCATACCAAAGAGCCAACAAGAATGAGAGGAGAAGATGAACCAGCAATGCTTGATTTGATATTTACCCTAAATGAATGGGATATAAGGGAAGTTAAGATGGAAGCGCCCTTGGGAATGAGTGACCACAGTGTATTGAACTTTGAGTACCTGGTAGAGCTAGGACTTATCTCCCCCCAAAAAGAACTAGGAATCAAAAGGCTGGCATACCGAAAGGGGAATTATGAACAGATGAGAAGTTTCCTAAGTGAAATACCTTGGGACACAGACCTCAGAGACAAGTCTGTACAGGGTATGATGGACTATGTTACCCAAAAGTGTCAGGAGGCAGTAAACAGGTTCATCCCGGCCCAAAGGGAAAAATCCGAGAAGCAACAGAAGAATCCATGGTATAATAGGGCATGTATGGAAGCGAAGAAACTGAACAAAAAGGCGTGGAGGAACTTCCGGAATAACAGAACACCAGAAAGCAGGGAGAGATACCAGAGAACCAGGAATGAGTACGTCAGGGTGAGAAGAGAAGCAGAGAAAAATTTTGAAAATGATATAGCAAACAAAGCCAAGACCGAACCAAAGCTACTCCACAGTCACATCAGAAGGAAAACAACAGTGAAAGAACAGGTATTGAAACTTAGAACAGGCGAGGACAGGTATAAAGAGAATGACAGAGAGGTGTGTGAGGAACTCAACAAGAGGTTCCAGGAGGTCATCACAATAGAACAGGGTGAGGTCACTGTGCTAGGAGAAAGGGAGGTAAACCAGGCGGCCTTGGAGGAGTTCGAAATTACGAGAGAGGAGGTCAAGAGACACCTGCTGGATCTGGATGTTAGAAAGGCGGTTGGTCCAGATAGGATCTCACCATGGGTACTGAAAGAGTGTGCAGAGGCACTTTGCTTGCCACTCTCCATAGTGTATAGTAAATCACTAGAGACGGGAGACCTACCAGAAATATGGAAGACGGCGAATGTGGTCCCAATATACAAAAAGGGCGACAGACAAGAGGCACTGAACTACAGGCCAGTGTCCTTGACTTGTATACCATGCAAGGTGATGGAGAAGATCGTGAGAAAAAACCTGGTAACACATCTGGAGAGAAGGGACTTCGTGACAAATCGCCAACATGGATTCAGGGAGGGTAAATCTTGCCTTACAGGCTTGATAGAATTCTACGATCAGGTGACACAGATTAAGGAAGAAAGAGAGGGCTGGGCGGACTGCATTTTCTTGGATTGTCGGAAAGCCTTTGACACAGTACCGCATAAGAGGCTGGTACATAAGCTGGAGAGACAGGCAGGTGTAGCTGGTAAGGTGCTCCAGTGGATAAGGGAGTATCTAAGCAATAGGAAGCAGAGAGTTACGGTGAGGGGTGAGACCTCCGATTGGCGTGAAGTCACCAGTGGAGTCCCACAGGGCTCTGTACTCAGTCCTATCTTGTTTCTGATATATGTAAATGATCTCCCGGAGGGTATCGATTCATTTCTCTCAATGTTTGCGGACGATGCTAAAATTATGAGAAGGATTAAAACAGAAGAGGACTGTTTGAGGCTTCAAGAAGACCTAGACAAGCTGAAGGAATGGTCGAACAAATGGTTGTTAGAGTTTAACCCAACCAAATGTAATGTAATGAAGATAGGTGTAGGGAGCAGGAGGCCAGATACAAGGTATCATCTGGGAGAGGAAATTCTTCAGGAGTCAGAGAAGGAAAAAGACTTGGGGGTTGATATCACGCCAGACCTGTCTCCTGCAGCACATATCAAGCGGATAACATCAGCGGCATATGCCAGGCTGGCCAACATACGAACGGCATTCAGAAACTTGTGTAAAGAATCATTCAGAACTTTGTATACCACATATGTCAGGCCAATCCTGGAGTATGCAGCCCCAGCATCGAGTCCATATCTAGTCAAGGATAAGACTAAACTGGAAAAGGTTCAAAGGTTTGCCACCAGACTAGTACCCGAGCTGAGAGGTATGAGCTACGAGGAGAGACTACGGGAATTAAACCTCACTTCGCTGGAAGACAGAAGAGTTAGGGGGGACATGATCACCACATTCAAGATTCTGAAGGGGATTGATAGGGTAGATAAAGACAGTCTATTTAACACAAGGGGAACACGCACAAGGGGACACAGGTGGAAACTGAGTGCCCAAATGAGCCACAGAGATATTAGAAAGAACTTTTTTAGTGTCAGAGTGGTTGACAAATGGAATGCATTAGGAAGTGATGTGGTGGAGGCTCACTCCATACACAGTTTCAAGTGTAGATATGACAGAGCCCGATAGGCTCAGGAATCTGTACACCTGTTGATTGACGGTTGAGAGGCGGGACCAAAGAGTCAGAGCTCAACCCCCGCAAACACAACTAGGTGAGTACAACTAGGTGAGTACACACAGGTCAAGCGGGATGGTAAGACAACAGAATGAAGCTGGAGGAGAGGGACTGGACGAGTCATTCATGGAGATGATTGCTAAGGCATGGAAGGAAGTCAGTGGGGAATTGAAGGACCTGAGGGAAACTATATGTAAGCTGCAGATAGAACTAAGTGCAGCACAAGAAGAGTTAAAAAGCCTAAAATCAGGCCCTCATCAGACTCTGGCCCAGGGGACCAACCCCCAGGTACCAGGAGATGTAGCAATGGCAGGGACCCATACAATTGGCCCAACCTTTGCTGAAATGCTCAAGAGCCCAGGAGCAATGTCCACAGTCAAGGAAGTTGTAATGAAAGCAGTAACCTCACAGGAGGCAGCTAGATGCACAAGCCAGCTAATGGAAAGGAAAAGAGCTGTAGTAGTGGTAGGTGTCAAGGAACAAGAGGGCTCCACAAGGGAGGAAACGAGGACTAAATACAAAGCTGCAGTGGCAGGGATATTAAAGGAGATAGGAATGGAAGGGGCTGAACGAGACATAGAACAGTTTTTCCGGATTGGCCAGTACAACAGAGACAAAAAGAGATTGATCAAGGTAGTATTCAAGAGCAAGGTCATCAAAGAGGACATCCTAGTAAGGAAGAGCAAACTGAGGCATGCAAGGAACTACAAAGAGGTATATGTTCAGAGGGACATGACCAGAGACGAGATAGTAAGGGCAACAGATGCAAGGAAAAGGCGCAAGGAGAGGGAAGAGAGCCAGGGAACCTCAGCTTCCAACCCAGCAATCCCAGAGGGGAGTGGGGAACCCCAATCCAGCAACCCATGAACCCCAGGGGGGAATGCAACACCCCAGCCCACCACCCAATAGGGCCCTCCCAACCCCCCAGCACAAACCCTTCCTTGCCCCTGCATAATGCTCATCATGAAACCCAAATCCTCCCCCCTCCCTTTACCCCAAGTAGCCCCTGCTTTCCCAGCCCCTGGTCTTCTCCCTGCCCCAAGCAGGCCTGAGCAAGACCAAAGCCCTCTATCCCCCACTCCACCTCCCTCCAAACCCCTGTCAACTACACCGCAGGAGGGCGTGCCCTCTCCCCAAGCAATCCGTGCCCCCTCACCCCCAGGACTTCTTCCTGCCCCAAGCAGGCCTGAGGAAGACCTAAGCCCTCCACCCCCCACTCCACCATCCCCTGAACCCCTGGCAACTACCTCACAGGAGGATGAGCCTACCCAAGTAGCAATGACCATAGAACAACCTCCTACACTTGTAGGGAGTGTGGGTGAAATTGGATATAAGAAAGTGAGCTTCAAGGTAATGTGCTCATACATTGATGGGATTACCAATAAAGCAAGTGAACTGTCAGAAAGGGTGCAAGAAGAAAACCCTGATGTAATAGGACTAACGGAAACAAAATTGTCAGGAGTCATAACAGATGCTGTGTTTCCAAAGGACTACTATATAGTAAGGAAAGAGAGGGAAGGGAGAGGAGGTGGAGGAGTGGCCCTGCTGATAAGGAAGGACTGGAGTTTTGATGAGATGGAAATTCCGGGCTGTGACGGATTCAGAGATTACATAACAGGAACAATAACAATGGGTGAACCTAAGATAATAGTGGCTGTCATTTACAACCCTCCCCGAAATGACAGAAGACCCAGACAGGAGTTTGATAGGAACAACATGGCAACCATTAATATAATAGAGAGAGCAGCTTCAGTTGCCTGCAGGAATGGCTCAAGACTCTTAATCATGGGTGATTTCAACCATGAAAAGATAGACTAGGAGAATGGGGACCCACATGGTGGTGCAGATACGTGGCGAGCTAAACTCTTGGAAGTGGCAACAAGGAATTTTCTGAGCCAGCATGTCAAGGAACCCACAAGAGTGAGAGGCAATGATGAACCAGCTAGACTCGACTTGATATTCACCCTGAATGAGTCAGAAATAAGGGAAGTCAAAGTTGAAGCCCCCATAGGAATGAGTGACCACAATGTACTGACCTTTGAGTACTTGGTGGAGGTAGGGATAACCTATCCAAGGATGGGAGTGGAGGGGAAAAGACTGAATTAACGAAGAGGAAAATATGACGAGATGAGGAACTTCCTCAGGGGAATACCATGGGAAACAGAACTTAGAGACAAGAATGTGCAGGTCATGATGGATTTTGTCACCCAAAAGTGTCAGGAAGCTGCAGACAGGTTTATCCCCATTCAAAAGGAGAAAAACGAAAAACAACAGAAAAACCCATGGTTCAACCAGGAATGTAAGATAGCGAAACAACTGAGTAAAAGAACAAGGAGAAACTACAGAAATAACAGAACACCAGAGAGCAGGGAGAGATTCCAGAGGGCCAGAAATGAGTACATCAGAGTGAGGAGGGAAGCAGAGAGACCGTTTGAAAATGACATCACGAGTAAAGCCAAGACCCAACCAAAGCTGCTCCACAGCCACATCAGGAGGAAAACAGCAGTGAAAGAACAAGTGATGAAGCTGCGGAAAGGGGAGAACAGATACACAGAGAATGACAAGGAGGTGTGTGAAGAACTCAACAAGAGATTCCAGGAGGTCTTCACAATAGAACAAGGAGAAGCCCCTGCACTAAACGAGGAGGCGGCAAACCAAGCAACCTTGGAGGAATTTGACCTCGCCAGTGATGGGGTCAAAAGGTGTCTGCTGGAGCTGGATGTGACAAAGGCTGTTGGGCCTGATAGAATCTCACCATGGATACTAAAGGAAGGTGCAGAAGCACTAAGTGTGCCACTCTCTATGGTGTATAACAGGTCACTGGAAACAGGAGACTTACCAGAAAGTTGGAAGACAGCTAACGTGGTCCCAATATACAAAAAGAGTGACAGGCAAGAGGCACTGAATTACAGGCCAGTTTCCTTAACTTGTATACCATGCAAGGTGATGGAGAAGATCGTGAGGAAAAGGCTCGTAGAGCATCTGGAGGGAAATAACTTTGTAACGCACCACCAACATGGGTTCAGAGATGGTAAATCGTGCCTCACAGGTTTAATAGAATTTTATGAAAAGGCAACGAAAATTAGGCAGGAAAGAGAAGGGTGGGCCGACTGCATTTTCCTGGATTGCCAAAAAGCCTTTGACACAGTTCCCATTAAAAGGCTGTTACAAAAGTTGGAGCAACAGGCAGGAGTAAAAGGAAAGGTGCTCCAGTGGATAAGGGAGTACTTAAGCAACAGGAAACAGCGAGTAACGGTGAGGGGGGAGACATCAGAGTGGCGAGATGTCACCAGCGGAGTCCCACAGGGCTCAGTACTTGGACCCATCCTGTTTCTAATATATGTGAACGATCTTCCAGAGGGTATAGACTCATTCCTCTCGATGTTTGCTGATGATGCAAAAATTATGAGAAGAATCAAGACGGATGAAGATAGACAGAGACTACAGGATGACCTGGATAAACTGGAGGAATGGTCTAGAAAATGGCTCTGGGGGTTGATATCACACCGAACCTGTCCCCAGAGGCCCACATCAAAAGAATATCATCAGCGGCATATGCTAGACTGGCCAACATAAGAACTGCCTTCAGAAACTTGTGTAAGGAATCTTTCAGAACCCTGTATACCACTTATGTAAGACCAATCCTGGAGTATGCAGCTCCAGCCTGGAGTCCATACCTAGCCTAGTTAAACACAAGACAAAGTTAGAGAAGATTCAGCGGTATGCCACCAGGCTCGTCCTGGAACTGAGAGGAATGAGCTACGAGGAAAGGCTAAAGGAGCTGAACCTCACATCCCTGGAAAACAGAAGAGTAAGGGGAGACATGATAACCACCTACAAAATTCTCAGGGGAATTGACAGGGTGGACAAAGACAAACTCTTCAGCACGTGTGGGACACGAACAAGGGGACACAGGTGGAAACTTAGTACCCAGATGAGCCACAGAGACGTTAGAAAGAATTTTTTCAATGTCAGAGTAGTTAATAAATGGAATGCACTAGGAAGTGATGTGGAGGAGGCTGACTCCATACACAGTTTCAAATGTAGATATGATAGAGCCCAGTAGGCTCAGGAATCTGTACACCAGTTGATTGACAGTTGAGAGGCGGGACTAAAGAGCCAAAGCTCAACCCCCGCAAGCACAATTAGGTGAGTACAATTAGGTGAGTACACCAGAATGGGAAACAGACCTCAGAG